>NW_022989778.1:1003024-1053024 GCF_902827175.1 Gymnodraco acuticeps
AAGGCATATTTTGACACTTTCTTATGAGTCAAAACTCACATTTTCCGGTTCAGCAGATTCCTCCATAAATCCCCCCTCATTTTTCTTTATCCTTTTAATTTCCAGGATAAATAAATATTCAAAGCATAAATATCAATAATGCAGCTTAACTCTGTCCATATTCACGGTCGTCAGTGTCCTGCAGAGAATCTCAAATCTCCAACAGGCATACTTTTCAAGAAATATTATGAACATGTTCCCTGTTCCTTTGATTTGTCTCTGGCTCTCATCTCCCATCTGATATTTCTAATAAATAAACATGAGGCTCCTCTCCACATTCATACATGCAGCGCTTATTCTTTTATTGTGATATCTTTCTAACAACCAGACTCTGGATCAATATTCACAATCGACAATAACCCTCAGAGCTCCAGAAGCATCTTTCCACATATTGAGAAAGTGACAGACTTTGGCTACGACACACACGCCGCTCAGTGCGCCACACTGAACCTGAGTCTATTTTCATTATGTAGATTAGTCCTATTCATGTTAAGACACATGCCTCTTGCTGAGCGGATCCTTCATCCCTCTTCCTTCTCAAACTCAAAAAAAGATGTTCATGATAAATAAACATTAGCCACTTATGTATTCTTACCACTTCAGCGAGGTCCTGCAGAAGAGGGCGTCTCAAAAAACGCCATGTGTTCTTGACCAAAGAGGGAACCCTCCCAGTGGGGATTGTAACCCTAAGTAAAGCGATGATAGTCCCTTGCTCAGGTGACATGGATTCAAACCTTTAACCTGGACAGTGTGAGAGCTCCATTATCTGAGCCACGCCAGCTGAAATTAATATTCATGTTGCTGGCTTCTGCTTTGATTCCTCATTTCTTTTCTCCTCTGCCATTCCTTATGCAGAATACTACACACAACTCAGCTCGGCTGTTTACATATTCAGACATATTCCTGATTCTGATATGGATATTCTCGAGCTAATGAGCAGACTATTTACATTTCACTTTTCTTCACCATCTCCACTTCTCTCTTTGCACACCCCTCCTCTTCCTCCGTATCTCTCCCCCTCCTCCTCTCTGTCACTCCCTTATCATTCTTTCTGAATCTCTTTCGCCCTCACCCCTCGCTCTGCCCTCCTCCCCCTGTCTCTCTCTCTCTGGGAGATGAATTGAATATGTAAGGTATTGGATGTGAATGAATAAAGCATCCCGTCTCAAACACACATTGGTGACACCTTATTAACCACATGTCAGCTGCACATGACAGCTGTAGCACGCACAGCTTCCATTTACACACACACACACACACACACACACACACACACACACACACACACACACACACACACACACACACCACACACACACACACACACACACACACACACACACACACACACACACACACACACACACACACACACACACACACACACACACACACACACACACACACACACACACACACACACCTCATTATTGTGTTAGCGACTTATATTTTATCAGTCAGACACAGTGAGTGCACATTTGACTGGAAAGACAACATTCAACATTTTTCAAAAGTTAAACACAATATGAAGTTACCCATAACACCATATATACAACTGGGTCAAGGGTCATCGAAAGATTCAAATCAACTTTATAACAGATTACTGAAAAAAGTGCGATTGTTTAATATTAGCTTAGCAGCTTTAGCTATTTTCCAACGGTTGCTTCAGGAAATGGATTTCCCCAAATGGTGAAGTGGTATTAGAGGTAGAGCTTGTTGATATTATCTTACCCATTCATTATTTTTTGCATTGTTAAACGAACAAAAGCCTGAGCTAAAATGTAAGGAATGTATACAATTGTGTGTTTGTTTGGTCTTTAACATAGCCTAAACATTTAAATGCTAGCATTGCCACCTATTAGCTTACTACAGTATAATAAGTAACCTGGTGTTGACCT
Source organism: Gymnodraco acuticeps (assembly GCF_902827175.1). Classification (NCBI taxonomy): domain Eukaryota; kingdom Metazoa; phylum Chordata; class Actinopteri; order Perciformes; family Bathydraconidae; genus Gymnodraco; species Gymnodraco acuticeps. Next base: position 1,004,962 of record NW_022989778.1, read on the forward strand.
TCATGGCCAAAAGTGAGCATATCAATGAATTACTATATAAGTTTGTGGGGTAACATGAGGGATATTTATACAATAGTGTTTCACCCGAGCAGCTTTAACCACTATTGAAAGCTAGGTATCAAATAATAACTCAGAGAAAACAAAATAAAACAAAAGTACTGCAGGGATAGCAAAACAATTAAATTACCTTGAAATTATATTTAAGAAAAGTACTCACCTCTGACGATAAGACCCGCAAAGTTGGAAACCCCGGAGCCGCGATCTGATTGGGTGACGCAGCGGTACAGGTCTTGGTCCTGACTGGTGACTTCTTTAAGGTGGAAGGTGGCGGCGAAGCGTCTGTGGTTGATGTTTTTGGTCAGAGCCACGGGAATATCTTCTCCGTTTCTCCTCTGAATCACAGAAGAAAAACGCAGACAGACATCAGGGTCTGCAGAGGCTGGTAGAGGGTTAAACTGCCTTGCTCTAGGTCACAAGGCAGCACAGGACCACACACACACTCTCACACTCACACACCGAAAACACACACACAAACACACACACCCCCCTCTGCCTCACTGACAGCAGGTTTGAAGGTCATGACTACAATAGAGCCGTAATGAAATCAGCAGCTATTAAACTCTTAATCACGTTAGCTGCTAGGATGTATGGCCCGGGGGTCGCTCTCTGTGTGTGTGTGTGTGTGTGAGTGTGTGTGTGAGTATGACACACTATTATTGGATGAACCAGTCCAGAGGATGGCACACTGAATGCCACGTTTCATTTCTTTGTGTTTGTCTATTTCTAAACCATCATTTTGGGTGCAAGCTAATGTATTTTTTGTTTCCATTTGTAATGCATTAAGTAAGGATTAAAAGTCTCATGTTAAAGGGCTAGTTTACCCAAATGACAAAAGAAAACATGTTTTCCATTTCCACCGAATGGCATCCATCCATGTAGATTTAGCAAATTGTTGAGCTATGATTTCTGCCTCTACCAATTTAAAAAGTTTGCGGTGCACAGTGCTGAGCATCAAACTGTTTACATGATTATTATCTTGGGTTGAGTATAGTTCCGATTAAATCTGTTGTGTATTATCTAACCATTCAACTATATCTTGAATCAGTACATGGGGATACATTTTGTTATTTGAAATGTTTCAGTGCTGACTAAGACATATTTGAGAGGGTGAAAAATATCTCAAAACTATCTTCAGGGCTATTTACCATACAACCTAAGTATGAAAACATGTTGACTTGTTGTCTATAAAAACAGGCACATTGCAGCAATACAGTATTAATGTGTAGCAATCATTTCTTATTCACCCCATAGCAGTAGGCTGTTTTAATGGTGGTGCATGTGTATAGTTTTACCTGCAGCCAGAGTTTGTTGTTGGATGTTTCTCGTCCTGTAGCGATACATTGAAATGTGGCATTTTGTCCGGCGTTCACCTCCACATCCCCGAGACGAAGAAAGTGAGGAGATTTATCTACAGAGCAAATGAGGTTTAGACAACTTACATTGAGTTTACAGCAAGGTTAACAGTATGCATTTGTATTTGTAAATGTTTTTGGTTTATTAGTTGTCTGTTAAAAGAAGTGGAAACAAGGTGACAGAGCCAGAGGGAGTTATAAAGACAAACAGGTCAGGTTATCACGCACTGAGTACATTTCAGGACATTTTCAAACCCTCAGGTTCATTGTTACCTCCACCAAGGAGGTTATTATTACTGAGATTAGATTTTACTGGAGTCAGATGAAGCGCGGTGCTGCATCGCCACTGGGGGGTAACATCAATGTCACATCCAGTATGTATAATTCTGATATCTCCAGATTCCTAACGACATGAAATAAGCTTTTCACACCCTGAAGATCCAGTTCAGCTATCATATTCTTATTCTGGGGAGGTGATTGCAATCATAGATAGCAGCTACTATGGTGAATGAAAACACACACTCGCAGACTAGCCTGCATGCACGCGCACACGCACGTGCACACACACACACACACACACACACACACACACACACACACACACACACACACACACACACACACACACACCACACACACACACACACACACACACACACACCACACACACACACACACACACACACACACACACACACACACACACACACACACACACACACACACACACACACACACACACACACACACACACACACAAACCTGTGTGTCCAGAAATGCAGCTGTGAGAATGAATGCTTCCACTGTGGAGTACTAATTCCTTTTCAAATACTTGCCCCTCTCACATTAGGAGTCCTGCTCTTCCGCCTTTAACAAACTGGGGCGCTTATTTATTTGTATTATTTTCGGATTGCAGGTAACTTTATTGACAGAATGAATGTCCTGTAATTTCTGTCAGGTTCATAATGCTACCTCCTGACAGGGAAAGGGAAAACAGACATACTCGGACCTCACAAATGGAACAAGAGGGCGGTGCAGGACAGTTTATCTTTATGACTTTTAATCAATAGAATCTATTAAGAAACTACAATTGTCCTCAGAGATTTCAGTGCGGCTACAAGACAGATGACCAAAAGGAGTTGTAATTGCATCCTATCCAACACACAGACCCTCCAGGAACTGCCCGAGGCCTGAGATTAACAGACCCTTCTGTTAACGGTAACATTTTGCGGTCGCAACTCTTTTCTGCCCTCTGGGAGTAAGGAAACACTCAAGCGAAGGAGAGAAGACGATTTGAGACGTAGCGAGAATTTAAAATGGATCGCAGCCCTCATCTCTTTCCTGTCAGCGTGAGACAAGACAGCTACTGTTCACTGTGTGTGTGTGTTAAAGAGAGAGGGAAACTGCTGAGTGGTCAGAATCTTCTCTCTCTATGATTGCCCTAATACTGTCTCATTTCCCGCTTCACTTTCTCCTCTTCCCTCTTTCTTCCCCGATCTCTTTCCCCTTTTTTTATTTCTCTCATATTTCTCCACGACTTGTCTTCTCTTCTCGCCGCATCCCTCCCTCACTGTGTCACCTTCCCACTTATCTAGCCATTCAAGTGCAACAGAAACCATCCCAGGTACAGTCTAATTAGTGGCCAAAGCTATCAGCCGCTATTCAGCGAACTAGGACTAATTGCTGGCAATGCTAATGACTCACCGCATGGATAGCTGAGCACCTGAATGTCGTCGATGGCGATGAAGCCGGCGCCGTCCGAAGCCTCAGCTTCAAAAATGACCTGAGAAAAAAGGAGAGAGATTTAGCTTTTTTGTCTTCATTACTATTATAATTGGGTAAAATAGTTTCAAAAATACAATAATTTATTCGAACAGGTCTCATTCAGCTCAAAATGTGTTTTACAAAAGAGATTTGAATAAAGGCAAAATAATCTAAATACATCAAAACCGTGGTTCCACATTAAAGGAGAGTATTACTAGTAGCAGTAGAAATACTTGAATTAAGATTAAATAAATCTGAAACTAATTTTGAATAAATTATATGAAGCTTTTAATTGACCCATTCTCCTTTTATTTGTTTTCTTTTCTGCTGAGTGCACTTCGAAATTGACTTTTTGAAAGTAAGGTTAATTAAAATAAGCACAGAAAAGAGAGAGCAAGCTCTTACCCTTCATTATCCTGTGAATAGAATAACTTAAAGCTATCATAAATGTAGAAAAGCACAAATAACATTGGAAATGTTTCCTACACTCTAAAAACGAATTCAGGCGACCTTTCACCTCCACTTAATTAAATGCATGGTTGCAAGATAAAAATGTGAGTTAATTGATTTAGATAAACATTTTAAGTTGCAAACATTAATTTATAAGTTGTGTTGACGTAATAATGTTGGTAATTACATCAACTTAATATTGTGTGTAATTTGAACTCTGATTTCTGCGTTAATTGACTTAAAACAAAATTCAAGTTGTAGTAAGTAATGCAATTGTTCTACACCTTGAGTTAAGGATTTCAAGTCCACTCCCACTTAACATGCCTTGACAAGTTCCCACAGTTAAGACAAATAGAAATATACAAAGGACATTTTAAGGTGAGTGTCTTCTTTTGTCATTCAAATACATTAGATAGCCTTGTAGTTGCACTGTATAGGCAAACTTAGCAGCCTTTGAACTGTGAATAGTTCTGTGAGAGGATACAAAGTAGTAGAGGCTACTGTGAGAGTAAACATACTTTGGTTACTATTGCTTTTTATTAAAAATGAATCTCGGTGAAGCAGATCAAGGACATACTTCTTGAGGTAGGATTGTTATTTAGAGTTGTCATTGAAATGCAAGTTGTTGGCAGTCACCCATTCAGAATATATTCATTTAGGTCATTTCTCTTTTTTTCCTTTTTAAAAAATAGCACAATACAATTGAAGTACGCAGAGAACTATAGCCATCCGCTGCCTTGTCGTGTACCTTGGAGAAAAGGAAGAGGACCTTTTCAAGGAGTTTAGCGACGTAATTAAAAATCTTGAAATAAAATAAAATCCATGAGCACAGTGCTCTCTGACAAAAGCACTGCTCTCTGTCAGCTACATTTTGAAGCATATTGCACTTTTGGCCACACCCCAATCAATAATATCTTAGCAACGTTCAGCATGGATAGGTGTTGACAGCAATGGCATGGGGAAAGGATTGTGTAACATTTGAAAAGTGGCTTCTGCTCTTCTCTTAACCAGTTCACATATTGTATGGAACCTGCAAAACAGATGAGAAGATACACTAAAACGTGCACGGTTGTGATTGACAAAATCTGTTCACATGCATTTAAACACAAAGTACTCAAAAGCACCTCTGTGTGTCTTCAGGACCACATTGCCATGACGACACACACATGCAGACTCAATAGGTGAAAACAATACCACCGTGGCTCTGAATTAGCTAAGAGTGACAGTTTAAAAAGTATGCATTACCTAATTCATTATCTCTTATGCGCTAACCTATTATTTCATGTGCTTCAAAAGGACATGAATATCGCCTTCATCAGTGACCGGTCCACCCCAGGATCTGACCATACGATGGCAACCATCGTGGTCGAGGGAAACAAATGAATGAGCAAGCATTTTGCTTTAAATGTGTTCATACTGTTTGAAATAATGACTGTCGGCAGTGTAAACATCTTTGTTACATCTTTTGTAAAATTGATGTGTGTGATCTGCAGACTGGTGGCCATTGAGAGTTTGTTTGATTTGACATATTTGGCACTGGTTTTAAATATGCAAAGGCCTCTAACTTCGTTGTGATGGCAGCATGTATTTGCTGTGTCCCCATGTCCCATGGTAATATGGCTAATGTGTTTTTTTATTATTTGTGGGGCAATTTAAATTTGTGTTATTTATCTTTTTTTTCAAGATTGAAATGAAGCTCAGCGCAAGTTCTTTCAGGAAGACTGGGTGTATATACATTCACTCCACAGCTGCATATAATCAGCTCATCACAGGCGTTCTCTTTAACCTATTACATTTCACCTCATTCTCCAGCAGCCAATCAACATGCTGCAGCCAAACTATAAAATGGTTCTCCTCTCTCCTGCAGTCAGCTGTGATTTCAGGTGTTCATGCACCTTATCATATGGCATGTGTCCATAAATGTTCAAACAAAATGAATTCTCTCCTGATTGAAACATCATGTGTTGAAATAAACAACTGCATTTCAAAATAAAAGTGAATTGCCTAATAATTTTGTTGTGGAATCAATTAATTTCTTTCTTTAAAGACTAAAACATGAAAAAGCTAAGAAAAAAAACTATTGAATACAATATATTTGGAGCAACTTCATTTATAAATGGTTGTCAACTTAAAAACGTGTGTTCACAATGAGGGTAATTAAGTACATACAACATTAAATTCCTTTTAAATCATGTGGTAAAACAAGTCGGAACAACTTAATCTTTTGAGTAATCAACTTCAAAACTTGTGTTTATAATACCAATTATTAAGTAAGTGGTAATTAAAAACACCTCTGATTGTAGAGGAAAAGCCTTCTCCCCTAACTCAACTAACTTTGTTGCTTTAAGACAATTTCATTAGAAGTTGTCTTAACTCAATAAACATCGATGCAAACTGTTGCGTTGATTTTCTTTGTTGAGCCAAGGCATTTGTTTTTAGAGTGTAGGAGAAACCCTACGTAACCAAAATGCTGCGTTTGCTCATCAGATGCAAAATCATCAACCCTCTTAAGTGTTGTAACTAAATCAGAAACTGTGCCCCATAGGCTTTAGATCATTCTGGGAGCACTCGAAGCTCCACAGTAAGACTCTCGCCATTTAAATGTGCAGTCAAAGTGATGGATCCAATCAGAGTTGGCACAGGGCAGATAGAAAGTCGGTGACAGTAGCTGGTGATGTGCACTAAACTGGATAAATACAAAGCTGCCATCGTGACTGCTACTTGCAGGGTTCATACACTTTTTCACCAATGATTTTCAATGACTTCTCCATGACCTTTACCTAATTTTCCATGACCAAAGAAATTACTCTTTCTCAGCGGTACCACTGAAAATGGTTTATTTAAACATGGAACAGGAAAATAAGGTCTAAAACATGTTGTGCCTATCCAACAAATCAAATAGTAGGCTTGCTAGCTTCTACAGGCTAAAGCAACTAAAATCTCTCACCAGCAAAATACCTCGTCAGTTAAAAGCCATTTTACGTTTCATTACTATACGATACAGTATTTATTATCATTATAGTATTACTATTTCGCCGATTACTGTAGATAAAATATAAATTAGGTTTGATGCAACTTTAGTTACATTTCCATTACTTTTCCAAAACTTTGGGAAAAATATTGTTTTCCATAACTTTTCCAGGGCCTGGAATAGCATTTTGAATTTCCATGACTTTTCCAGGTTTTTAATGACCGTAAGAACCCTGTACTTGATTTATACATTCAGGCCATAAAGGATAAATGAGATACTTCCTGTTGGATCAAAGTAATCTCAAGTAATGAAACCAAACATGGTAAGGTAGAGAAATGAAGGGTTGGATCCCATCTATTGGTTTTTCCTTCACATCTTACAAAAAGAAGCAATACTGAAGAAAACAAATGGGGAAAAACAAGATGAATAATGTTGAATGGGATCTCCAAATGATGGTCATTAGCTGTAATTTACTACTCTTAGTGGTTGTGTCCAAGGCTACTTCTCTAAATCCGATATTTCAAGTAGAGTGTGAATGCTGCATTCAACAGGTGCTTCCATTTCAGCCATTATCAGCTCATGGTCTAAATAACTACTCTCCTCATCCTCGTTTATCTCTTCTTCCCTTCCTCCAATACTCACTCCACTCTGTTTTTTCTCCCATCATCATCCCTCTTTCGAGCCATTTCTCTCCCCTAACTCCTCTCTGTTTTCTAACTGTGTTTACTCAGAGAGGTGCGCTGTAATGAAAAGAGGAGAAGAGGGAGGAGATGAGGTGGCCATCAAAAAGGAGAGGCAGGGAGAGAAAGAGTGAGGGGGTGAGCCGTTGTTGTCATTCATCACCTGTAAAGGGAAATCTGCCGTGAACTGTTTACCCATAGCTTATCATGCCCTGCTTGTCACACTCTCCCCCTCTCTGTCTCCCTCCCCTACCAATCTATCTCCCGTCTTCCTCTCTTCTATCATCTTTCACTCATAGCTCAGTGCGAGGCGGAAAGACATCAGTTGACTTTTAATACCTTCATCCCCGTCTGTCTGCCTGCCTCCACAGTCTGATTATTGCTTATTAATGCAACCACTATTGTTTTAGTAGCCATAGCATGAGCTCATGACTCCTCCTTTGTGAGGAGTGTGCAAATATATGAACGTAATTTATCAGTTTTCGAAGAAATTATAACCGTAGTTATAAAAAATGTCAAATGAAGTCCACGAAAGCAAGTCACAGTTATTATGCATAGTGTCCATTGCAAGTCTTTTCTCACCAAAGTTAATGTGGATATGGAAGAAAACCCCACTTAACATTGGTGAAAGATTATTTCCCAATGCATACACCTTGTTGTCATTATTTGTTCCCTGTTTTTTTTCCGCCACAAATGCACCAAAAATCTAGGTAAGTAAATAGCGGTGCTTACATATTTTGTACACTATATGCGTGAGTAAATATGCGTCTCACACCAGAGATGATGATTTTTAAAACAGCGGAAATACTATTAAAGATGGTTTTGATCTGTTTCTGAATCTGTTGGCTTTGAGGAGAGTAAATCCATCTTAATCTTATTTATCATTAAAATGCATGTCACATAGCATTGCGCCCAAAAAGGGCTAACATTTTCATACCCTTCTGGGTGTCATTTTCTACCACTGCTGCTTGGACCCCATACATACCTGTGAGTACTGCAGTCATTTGTCCAGAGAATAAATGTTGATAGCAACCTTTCCAACTGAAGACCAACGCCAGATGTAAGAGTGCCTTGTGTCTTGCATATGTGACTTAGTCCAAGGTGTACTGCCCCATTAATGATCATGTCTTTTAAAAAAATGGCTTCAGGTGTTTTCCACAATACCAAGGGTCACTTCAGTCACTGCTCATTCTGTTTCCTTGTTTACTTTCATTTCAGCCTTGAATCCAGGGGTCCGATGATGGTCACCTCTTAGGAGACAGTATTTCGATCTTGCTGGTGTCGAGCGCTCACTGCCTGACTGCTCTCGTCAGAGAGAGGACGGATTACTGATAGCTCGGTATACAACTCCTCACATGGGAGAAACTGTGATGTGCTGAAGGCTACGGACTGACATATCATCACTCCAGAGAAGGGAGAACATGCTCTTATCAACTAAAGGCATAAATCATTTTGATGTATGCATGTATGGCCACAGCATCAACACATTCTAAATCTGCAGGCGAGGAGTGTTTTTCCACTTCATGTTGTAGTTTGAATCGTCATTATTCATCTAGGTTTAGGGCTTCCTCTAAAAACGCTTTAATTAAACTTCATCATTATTTTTATAACTATATGAGAAGGTTGTTTGGCCGATTTAAAAATGCGATGCAAAATACATTGTTTTGCGTCATCTAAATAGTTGCCAAATCCTTTTCTATTCATCATCTAGCCAACTAATGGACTCACTGCATCTCTAACTCTGCCGTGGGTTTAACTTATTACAGTGTCTAGGAACTCAAAGATCATCTAAAAGCAAGTTTTCTAATCAGAATAAACTTTTAAATAAAGACACCATTTTAATTACAAAGTCTAAAAAGTGCTGCCAGTGTGTGGGTGTGCCTTTTATCCGCACATCAGTGTGCAGAGTGTGTGTGTGTCACAACACGTGTCTGCATGTGCCTACGCTTCCCCTGGTGAAACCAGTCTAATTACATCTCAAGCCTAAGTGCTAAAACAGAAACATGTTCCAACATGAAAAAATAGCTTCATAACCTCAAATCCAATAACCTGCTTCATAGCCTGAAAGGCCTACATAAGCCTCAGCAAACCAGGATGATTATGTTCAATTAAAACATGTTGACACACGGGTTTCATGCTGGCGATCTCCTCCCAGAGTCACTGAGGGGGACCGGGCTCCAGATGGGCCATTCGGAGGATGCTTTCACACTTCGCCTTGCAGTAATATTACAGGGTCCCGAGGCTGTGTGTGTGAACATGATCAGTGTGTGTGTGTGTGTGTGTGTTTGTATGCCTGCGAGGACATTTGGAGACACGCTATCCCACAACGTGCACACATCTGTCAACACCAGCACACAAAGACACACATATCATGCTGACTGACAGCAGGATATTAAGAAAGAAGAAGAAACACTGAAGCAAATGTGTTGTTTAACACTCATGCAACCATTTCTACCTCTGTGAATCCCATTGTCAGAAAGGTGTTCATTAAAAACAACGACATACAGCAGCATTTACAACAATATGAATGTTCCATTGGCCGCCACACCCCACACAAACACCCACAACATTTCTGTTCAGCCTCTTTTTAGCCTAATCGTCACCTCCTGAGCCTCAGTCAACACAGATAAATCAGCCGGCTGCCTCTCAGCATGTCTGTGTGTGTGTGTGTGTGTGTGTGTGTGTGTGTGTGTGTGTGTGTGTGTGTGTGTGTGTGTGTGTGTGTGTGTGTGTGTGTGTGTGTGTGTGTGTGTGTGTGTGTGTGTGTGTGTGTGGGAGTGGCAGTAGAGGAAATATTTGCATGATAAAGAAATCCTTCATTATCACAGCTGTTGGGTATCATTGAGGGAGTTACCTGATATTCATTGGGCCAAAAGGTGGAGACGGCGAGTTCTGCCTTCATCCAGCCTTTACCTGAAAGACGACGATACGGTCAACACAAGACAATCAAATCTGAATAAGTTATGACATGTGAGATTGATTGAAGCCGGTATTTACCAGTGTTGGAGGTCACGTTCCATATAGGGTTGGCCAAGGGACCCTTGTTTACCTAGAAGAGACACAGAACACAATATAAAACATACATAACACACAGTCTTTATATTTCATGGCGCACCCAGAGACGCATCGCTTCATTTACAAGGAGATATTCAATGAATAATTCAACAAAAATACATATTTTAATGGTGATGCTGTCTCATGCAAATGAAGAGGTCAGAAGTCTTTGTCAGTTATACCTCCACCTTTACGATGGTAGGAGAACGATTTTGCTTAACAATACTTCAGCAAGGATTTGCAGTAATGTGGATTTGATTTAGTTTCATGAAATTCAAGGGCAGACTTCCGACTTATAATACTCCCCTGCTGTTTAGGACCAGGAAATGCTGCAATGAGCAATCTTCAGTTAATTAGGTTTCTAAACACTTCCAAAAGTCTGCCGAACACATTTTGATAGATCATCCTTATTATTCGAAACAAAACACATTCTTAGGGTGTCAGCGATGTATGTTTTCTGATTTAAAAAGGTTAGCATTTTATTGTTAAATGAAGTTATTACACTTAATTGTACAACCTTACCCAAACTGTAGGTTGAATCGAGACCGACTGAAGCCTCTTTTGCAGGCTAACTGCGTCATTTGTGGTTTGATTTCTCAAAATCCAGACCACATTTCCCATAAATCCTGTTTTGTTTTGTTTTAACTTAAGAGGCTCTGTTCACCATCTGGTTTTGTGACAAACAGAACGCTTTTACTCAGCGCTTGAACTCATCTAGAGTTGTTTTATGGAGTAGAAGAACCTTATGTTTCCTGAAAACAACAACAAGCAAACACTGCAATCCAGCTTGTGTTTCGTGAAATCAAACCTCGCCTCAGACACTTTGCAAAGGCTTTTAAACAGCTTTGTTTGTTCACAGTTTCAAAATTAATTAAAAAAGGTACGGACATATGTTTACTGGGTCCGGTCTCAGTCCGTTACAGGTCCCCCCATAATACTCTCTTTCATCAATATATTATAGGTCTATAGATATGTGACCTGCTCTATCGAAATCAGTCGCATTGACCCGAAGACACATTTTGAGTTGTATACACTGTTGGAAAGAGGATATTCCTAGCTTTCTAATGATATCTAGTGCTCCCTATCTCTGTTTCTTATCCTATATCTAATAGAACTGCTCGCGTCTTGATTCAATTCAATTCAATTCAAAACCTTTATTTATACAGATAAAACCCATTGAGATCATAGACCTCTTTTACAATGGTGACCTGCTTCAATTAGTTCCAAACATTAATACAAACATGACAGAAAACAAAGGACATTATACATTATATGATACTACAGTTTGTATACTAGTAGCATTTACAGACACCAATATTTTCTGATTGTATAGCGTCTATCCTAGCTTTAAAAACATGAAATGGAATCAAACTGCTTAGCTTCCATTCCTTGATAGATTGAGTGGGGAAGTTCATGAGATCTTTCTAGAGGGTTATCAAGAATAACTTTTATCCAATGACCTTTTCCCTCTCTGTCTGTGTCTGTGTATTCTCTTGTTCCGATTAACCCAGCCAAATCTTTTTCTTGTTTTGTATCTATATCTACGCCGGGATCCGGAGTCGAGGCTGATCCTCTTGCTGTAGTCCTGTGTCTTGGATCCTCTATCCTGAGTTCTGGATTAAGTCGTGGACTTCGGGTCGTGGCTGAACCTGTCTCTGCGGTCCTGCCTTGGGTCTCGTCGTGCTGCTTCCCTGATGGCTTCCACAGGATTGTAGCTGACATCCTCGTGGATTCCTCTTCTTATTACAGAAACATGCATTTCCTAACATTCGGTCTATATGCTGTAAAATGTATTATCTCTTCGATTTACACACGGCATCTATTGCACATCTGTCCGTCCTGGGAGAGGGATCCCTCCTCTGTTGCTCTCCCTGGAGTTTCTCCCATGTTCCCCTTAAACTGTGGGTTTTCTCTGGAAGTTTTTCCTTGTACGATGTGAGGGTCTAAGGATAGAGGGTGTCGTTTTTCTCATACTGATATTCTGACTACTGTGTCTCTACTGTAGGCTATTTTTATTTTATGTACAGCACTTTGGCTCGACCAAAAATCATTTATAAATGTGCTATATAAATAAAACTTGATTTGATTGGATTTGATCAGGATTGTTTTTGTACTCCAAATAGTAAGCGAAATATGGTTACCTTGGTTGGTGATTGGCTAATGGTGACACAAGCCAAAAAATCGTTATGACATCATAAAGTGGCCGAAATCTGATCGGCTCATTTTCAGACAGGTTTTTATAGAAATGGATCAGGACAAAAAGAGAGAGAATCTTTTTTCCTGAAACTTTCAGAATCTCTTTACGCAGAGGGGACACATGTTGATGTAGAAAAGACATGAAGAAGAGGATTTTGCCTAATAGGTGACCTTTAAGTGCAATAAACTACATCTTTTTATTGTTTTCTGTTGTGTTTGTTCTCAGTACCTTCACCAGGACGTTGAGGGTGCCGGGGCTGAAGCCTCCGGGGCTAGTGAGCAGATAGTTGAAGTCGATGCAGTGAGTGTCGTTTTCCTTCATCACAGGCAGCTGAAACCTGGCCTTCGTCCCCTCATCGTGCTGTGAGACGTCCACGTACATGTAGGTACCTAAACACAAGGACAAAGAGAGGGTCAACAAAGAAATATCACATTTAACTTAAGGTGGATATAGTTCACAAGTTTTTCTTAATTAAACCTGAATATGTATATACTTTTAACTACTGTTATCTGGCTGGTATTCTGTTAATTTCCCCTCTGTTGGGAGGATAACATATCTCTGATTTCTGAGACCTCTTAATCAGCTTCTTTGCTGTGCCTGAGTGCCTTAACAGACTAGCAGTGGTGAGGGGGTACTTTAGTTTCTACGACTGGACTTGTCAAAAACGATGATGTAGTCACACTGCCTGCCTTACATGTACCTACACGAGTAAACCAACTCTCTGCTACTGTGAAGCTTGAAGATAATCCTCGTTGAAGACATAACACTTTAAACCGACAGCTAAAACAGTTCTGTGAATTGGGCAATTACAGTGAGTGAATACAAGTGTACAAAAATAAGTGCTCTTCAACGCCAGGTCAGTTAATTCAAGTAATTGTAGTTCAATTAAATGTAAAGCAACTTTTAACATTGCATAATTTGGTTTAGCTAAATAAGTGTTTTTATTTTATTTTGCTTATTGGTTTTGTTGTCTTTTGTGATATCTGTAGTGTGCATGTGAACAATGTAATCTTGAATCATAATCACCCCTAACCCCTTTTTGTATCCATCTGATATTTATTATTATTAACTATCAGAAGCATTCTTCTGTGACAACATTGTGTGTTTGAGTCCCATCCATTAAACACTGAAATCCAATTTAAGAATGTAATCCATTAACAGCTCATGTCTGTCATTTAGGACACAAAGAACAGGAAGCCAAGGTAAACTTCTCTATTCCCTGCTCATTCCTGTTTGACATGTACACTTTGAAGCAGTATCCTATCATGAGAACAAAAGCTCCAAAGAGCCTTTAGTCTTTCCTTTATATGTGTTTACTCTCTTCTCTCATTTCTTTTGGGCTTATGGTACATAAATCAGTCATCAACCCCCCCCCGTCCAAACATGTAAATACCTTGTTACTGTGTTTTTGTCCTTTGTTCCCCTTTGTGATGATGTGTTTCTAAGCAAGCCAGATACACATTGGAAATGGGCAAGAGAAGAAAGGAAAGGAGTATACCTTTTTTATTTTTACTTTCTTTATTTTATGTTCTTTTTCCCTTAGTGTCTCCTTTTCATTTTGGTAAATCAACTCTGCAGCTTTCAGGTAATACAATGTTCAAATGTGTAGCGTGAAGGCAGGTTTACACGATCAAAATGAGTGAAAGTTGATCAAAATCATGTATCCAAGTATCCAGTTGCAGTTTGCATTATGCCAGTAGCTGATGTTTGATTCCTTAACCACACTTGTAAAAAAAAATTCCACAGGCTGCAACATATCATTACCTGCAACAACCAAGCGGCGTTACATGATTCATTGCATTTTTTTAAACATATCCTCTGGGCTATCATTTTCTGTCTTATTTTGTTCGCAAAAGATTCCTCCTTTCTTGCCTGCCTTCAAATATAAATCCATTCGTTTTATTCTTCCTAGGATTCCGGAGACAGTTTTCAGTCAACACTGGTTAGCTAAGTTTGCATACATGTACAACAGGTCAATATTATCCTTGCTGTCACTATTGAATAAATACCTTGGACCTACAGTAGTGGATGATAGGGAACGTGGCTCGATATTATTTATAATCTGGGTGAGCTGACGTCCAGATGTTCCAGTAATCAGCTCAGACCTCAACCAGATGTTGTTCCAGTGAAATATGATGAAATGTGAGCCTATCCTGCCTGATGTCTAATCTCACAATCTCACATTAGCTCATCGAAAAAAACATGATATCTATTTAATTGATATAAAATAAATGAATTGAATAGAACAAGCACTGAATCAAAGCGTTGATTATTGGTTTGTCGATCTTTCATTATTAATTATTGAGATGGTTTCTCAAGTTAAAATGCTAAACATATGCTAGTTTTCGCCACTCCGGTGTGAGGATTAGCTGCGTTTCTGTTTTACGTGAACATAAGTTGAATAACTACAATATATTTTGGTCTTTCACGATTGGTTCAGACGGAAAATGCAAAAACATATGCTAGTTTTAGCATCTCCAATGTGAGGATTAGCCATTTCCTCTCTTTTGCAATAATATAAATTGAATATCTTTAATATGTTTTGGGTCCTTAATTCTTTACTTTCAAAGTCATTTTTAAATTTCAAAAAGGAGGATTTTTTTCGACAATAAAAAAAAAGAACAAGATTAAGTCAGACAACAGACATTTTAAGCTTCATTCAAAAACCTCAATAGAAGCTTTGAGTGTAATAAAATAAAATGTGGCACTATAAGAAAATAGAGAAGTGATACACTACCATAACAGTTCTCAATAGAATAAAATACAATACAACATAATGTCTGTGCTCTAGTTGAACAAACAGACCGCCAACCAACTGGTTAAATCTATTTCCATATTATACAATAAGCAATGTGCTGTATACAATGAGCTGAAGAACAATAGTGATTATCGCTTATTGTTTAGCTAATCTGCGTGAGAAAGCACTTTTCTCTGCAGACTACAGCACAACATAAGAGGCTTTCAACTAGTGCACACACACACACACACACACACACACACACACACACACACACACACACACACACACACACACACACACACACGCACACGCACACACATGTTGTCAAAACCAAACACTGTATCCTAGTTATTGGATTGGCTCTGCTTCTCTCTCTTGATCTCTCTTTTTCCCACTCACGCCTACACACACACACACATACAAAAAACACACACTTATATTTCAGTCGTAAGAAAATCCTACTTCCTGGTTGTCCCCAACAAGACACAAAATCTGAAAACGGGGCTACAGCCATCACAACAGAAACGACTCGAGGCCAGCACCATCTTCTGTCTCCTTCTCTGTAATCTATATCAATCCAAAATGAAAACACGATGGATGTCACTCCTATTTCTCAATATTTTGGCAGTGATACTAAGATGGTGACAAGTGCCTTTAAGATGGCTGCCAAGATGGTGTGCTAGCTAAAAATATTCCTATCATTCAGAGACCCAGATATGTCAAAACACACACAAATATAACCTTTAGTACCTCTTCTTAGCAAAACACTGCCAGCTGACAAATTACAAAAACAAATGGATAAAGGATTGGTAAAAATAGCTGAATAATATTTAGTAAATAGCCAATGTCCAACCTGGTAAAGCAGCCGTTCACCTGCAGGGTTCTAGAAATCAGACAAAAATGGCTTTTGAAAAACTATGATTAGTAAAAGATCGACAGTACATGCAAATGACAGATCGCACATGTTAAGAAAGCAGACCGTATGATGCCAAGAACATCTGACACCTGAAGTCTGCCAGCTTGTAAAATGGCTGATGTCTTTGAACTAAAATGGCCGCTAATAGAATAACAGCACAATGTAACGACGGGGCTAAAAATACCCCTGAGACAGCCTTAAGACCTAGATATGTCACATAACAACAACAGCAGCGGCAGAAGCAGAGAAATCGTACATAGAGTATTTTTCTGCAAAACAGAAACAGCCCTCAGTTGGAATAACAGCTAATAGGAACACAAATGATATGCTACCAACCATACTGAGTGGGATGTAGACAATCTGACTCTCTTGGTGTAGCATACCCCAGTGAAATACTTCTAAACAACGATGGCGCTTGTCCACAATAAAGCAACAACACTAAGATAATTGAATGTCAAATATGGAACTGATTTGAAGATCACTTTATTTGAAAGCCCTGCATGGACTCTATCGCTGCTCTTCATCACATGTTTCCAGTTAAAAATCAAAGGGTGTTTAGGAATTTCCATTGTTGCTCCCAAACCTTGGATTCTCTTCCCGCCTCACAATTCAATCTTTCCGTTCCTCTGGTATTTCTATAAACCTGTCTTTAATATCTATCGTTTGAATGGAGGTTTTAAAGTGTTTCTTTTGACTGCCTCTATACAATCTGAAATATACTAGATTCTCCTAAGAGCACCAATATGTATTGCTTTATGCACTTTGTATGCACCATTTAAACACAAGCAATTTAGTTGTATGTGTCACCCTTCTTGGCAATAAACCCGATTCGGATTAAAATGTGCTCTATATCATTAGAGCAAATAACATTTTATTTCGAATAACATGGGGTTCAATAAATCAAATGCAATCCAATGCAACAAATACTACTTTTGTTTGATCAAGTTTTGTATGAATTCCGTCATAGATTTTTGATTTAATGGTCATTTTAAGGCTGCTTAATTTGTGTTGCTGCAACCATCATTATTTTCTCATTATTAAAACATCCATTGGACCAGAGAGCAGCTCTACTGCAGTATAAATGCTTTTTTCCCTCCTCCCTTATTAGCCAGTACACTGTGGAAAACAAGAGGACAGTGAGACAAGAGACATGGAGATAATGGCATGCCAAATAGGTTTAGAGTGGTACTGGCTGACAACATTATGAGTCAAGAGTATCTGCTTTAGTCCGCTGAGCCCCAGAGCCCCAGCCCATGAATGTTCAACTGGCACAACGCGCGCTGCCAGCGTGGCATGTCGACCCTGCCATGGAGGCTAGTGCCAACATCAACCCTCAGAGAGATTACACTGAATAGTTTTATCTCTATTTCAAAAAACAGCCAATCCATCCCTCCACTCTAAATACCGCCTTAAGCACAAATGGTGATCAGCAATGTGGATTATAATGAACAAAACTATAATTGTTAGCTGAAATATCGTCTACGTAAAGCCTTAATATGACGCCTTTTGTTCTCCCAATGCTTTTGACTATAGATACAACCTTCTGAACTGGTAATCAGTCAAATGAACTAACTCCCACAGGTCTTTGAGGTGCCATATACTCCCTGCAACCGTCCCTGAATAAAGGGAGTAGATATCTCTTTGTTTGAAGGGGTCAAAAGCCCAAATGCTTTACTGCCTCCTCTCTAAATCATGCCCCGGCCTCAGAGAGACGGCAGCCGGACCAGAGACTCCTAAATTACTGGTGGCTGGGATAGCCTGACAAAACAGCAATCCTAATAATAGGCATTAACAATGTTTCCCAGGGCAAGGCATTTCAGCTCAACCCCTCGCCCGTTCCCTGCTCCTTCTTCCAAATACAAGACCTTGCCGTATCTCTTTAGTCCGGCAGTGGCTCTGTCAGTAGGGGCTTGGACTGGGAGCTGTAGGGTCGCCGGTTCAAGTCCCCGACCAGACCTAAAATATGGAGTGTGGACTGCTACTTGGGGAGGTCTCAGTTCACCTCCTGCCCTGCCGTGGTGCCCTTGAGCAAGGCACCGGACACCCCCCCTCACTCCCATTGCTCTCCGGGTGCTGTACAATAGCTGCCCACTGCTCCTAGTACTAGACTCCTTGTACTAGGATGGGTTAAATGCAGAGGCCAAATTTCACTGTGTGTGCTCTGCATGTGTGACCATTAAAGAGGGTTTCATCCCTCCCAATTCTATTCTATCCCCTCCCGCAACCTCGTTTCCCATCCTCAAGCACCACTGTCCCTCACCCTGCTGGCATTATTAACACATCAAATGTCAGTTTGTGCTCCCGTACCTTTAGGCAACGCTCTGAACCAACATCTCCAAACCATTAACCTGCCCTGACATCCCCGTGCCCCCCCCCCCCCGCTCATCCCACACACTCCTACAGGAGGTAATGCTATGTTAATTCCCGGCATTACTTCTGCGCGCTCGGGCCACGTATTTAACCTCGCCCACTCTGCTTAGTGACACCACTTTGTATTAATATCACTAAATGTTAGATTTTGTACCATTGGATGAGGCCCCCCGCTCTTGTGTCATAGTAAATATATGCAAGACCGCAGGTATACACTCAGTTTGGGAGGAGGTGTGTGTTTATGTGAAAATCCTAAAGGGCTGGTGTTGAACTGAACCTTTCTCTAAATGTCAGCGGGGCTGGGGTGTCAGGATGATAAGCATGAGAGATAAATAACCACATATTATTGTCATGGTAACATGGTCGTAATCTACCAAAACAGAGAGGAGAGCAGACCTTAGGAGAGGAAAGAAGACAGAATGAGACATAAGGAAAGCAAAGGAAGTGATACAAGGGGACAGGAAACGAAAGGAGAGGAGTCAAGAGGATAGAGGTGAGGAAAGAAGATAAATGGAGACAAGAGGACATTTGACTCGATGAGAGGAAAGGAAAGGAGACTTGAGGAAAGGAAAGGAATGGAGAAGATAAGAGAGGAGATGATAAGAAAGAGGACTAGAGAGAGGAAAGCGAGACACCAGGAGACACATGGAGACAAGAGGCAAGGAGACTAGAGAAGAGGAAAGGAGACAAAAGGAGAAATAAGGAAAGCAAAGGAGATGATACAACAGAGGAAAGGGGAATAGAAGACAGGAAAAAAGACAAAATGACAGGAAAGGAAACACATGGACACAATATGAAAGGAGGGGAGATGAGATCAAAAGAAAGGAGAAGAAAGGAGGCACAGTGAGGCAAGAGGACAGAGGAAAGTATATTAGAGGACAGAAAAGGAGACGAAAGGAAAGGAAAGAAAAGGAAAGGAAATGTTGGAAGGAGACTATAGAGTAAAGGAGAGGAGAGGAGGCGAGAATGACAAGTGGACGAAAGGAAAGGAAATGTTGCAAGGAGACTAGAGGAAAGGAAAGGAAATGTTGGAAGGAGACTAGAGGAAAGGAGAGGAGGCGAGAAGGACAAGTGGAGACAAGAAAAGTAGACGAAAGGAAATAAAAGGAAAGGAAATGTTGGAAGAAGACTAGAGTAAAAGAGAGGAGGCGAGAAGGACAAGTGGACGAAAGGAAAGGAAATGTTGGAAGGAGACTAAGGAAAGGAAAGGAAATGTTGGAAGGAGACTAGAGGAAAGGAAAGGAAATGTTGGAAGGAGACTAGAGGAAAGGAAAGGATTAGAGAGAAAAGATGTGAACAAACCCAAAGCCAATTTGTGGTTGTAATATTTGAACATGCTTTCCTTAATGTGGTTAGCACCATTGTTCATACTCGAGTAAAAATTCCTCTTAGGCTGTGGTTTTAATTTGTTCTGACGCCAGTTACCATCTCAACATAGCATAGCTGGTTATTGTTATAACATTTAGCTTTTTAAGATTGTAATGTAGGCAACCTTCCCTGTTCCCCGCCGTTGATTAATGACCTCATATTCTGTTAATTAGACCCTCAGCCCTACGGCAGAAAGATTTAATTTCCCCTTCATCATCACCACGGAGAAAAAAAACAACTGATTAAAGAGGAGAGGATGTCTTGGAAAAGAGGAGAGAGGGAGGAAATATGCAGGGAGACAGAGGAGGACAAGGTGCTAGAGGTGGAAGAGGTACACAGATCCTTCACTTGAATAGGAGCTACAATACAACCACGTAGAGATACTCCATAACAATTGATAGTATTCTATTTTAAAGTACTTTGAAAAAACCATCAGAAGTATTTCTCACAGATCAATAATGATTGCCGTTTTAAACACGGTGTATGAGAGAGACAGGTGTATGAGAGAGACAGGAGAAAGGAAGTGAAGTCTCACCTTTGGGCAGTTCTGGAGAGACGTACGCCACTTCCTGTGTGTTGATGTGCGTCCAGTCAATATCATCGTAGGGATCCTGCTGGTAGTCACACTTTGCGAGACCCTCATCGAACATGCAGCTCCCTGCAAAGAGAATAATGCAACATGAATTCCTCCATAGTCCTATTTAGGGATGGAAATAGGATTGGGAAACAATGACAAATGAAGATCCATGCTGGGATTGATCATTTTGGTTACTCAAAAATATATTCAAATGATCATGGTGTGATTTTTAATGAAGATCTGGAATCTAGAATAGCGTTTATAGGCCAGAATATCTCTGCCGCCGAGAACAAATATTGCACCTCCTGCGATTTGAATATTGCATATACAGTCAAACTTTTCTCGTGTGTTGTTTTTCTGTGCGTGTCTCAGCTCATTAACAAAGCACCAGGAGTCTGAGCTCCAACAGTCATCACTCAGCGCTGCTCAGGATCACCTCTGACTCAGCCATCATGGCCTGCAGCGGATCATCTGAGCCCAGCACCGCGGCCTCGGGACCGCCATGTGTGAGCTGGCCCCCCGTGGCCCCGCCCCAACAGGAACTCGCTCTAACGCAGAGAGACGCCTCGTGTCCCTGACGGCTAGCCGAACAATCAACTTGCAATGATATGTGGTTTGTAATGACAATATCGCTGATAGAAATAACTATCGGGCTACTGCCAGCCATCTGATTCACTGACCTGAGAGCGATGCAGGGCTTGTGTTCATAAAATAGCCAGGAGAGATATGGCTAAGAAAAGCCACAATGCCATCTGATTCAAGTCACTGGTGGTTATGTGTGTCATATTTGTCCTTTTTGACATTGGCCAAAGTAGGAGAAGATCTTTTATATCGTTTTATGAACGTGATTTTCAATATATAAGAGCGGCACTTAAAGGTGGGGTAGGTAAGTTTGAGAAACCGGCTTGAGATACGCTTTTTGTTATATTCCATGGAATGCTCTTAACATTCCGATAGCAATGAATATCTGAAGTGCTTTGACAAAAAATCCATAAAAAAAATTCATCTGTGGAAGCCGTAATACTGTAAAAAGCACGACCAATCATTTTAGCCAGCCTGGCTAAAGTAACTGGATGGCCTACCTGCCTGTCAGCCTTCCATCTGTGCACAACCCTATCTCGTGCCCTCATTGGTCATGTGCGCGTTCGTGTGTGTTGGAGGAGGGGCTCTGTAAAGAAGTGGCAGATTTCTTACGGCTGTGTATTTTCAAATTCTAGCGCACTCGAGCTGGTTTCTCCAAAATTACCTACCCCACCTTTAAGTATTACTTCCATTGTTGATTAATCTATTGATTATTTTCTCGATTCATCAATGACTATTTAGAGTTTCCCAAATCCCAAGATGACATCATCAAAGCTAATATTTTTGACTGTTTCATGTCTACTGTGAATGAGGAATACAAAATAATTGAAGAAGCTGTTTTCTGTGATTAAAATAACCAAACCCCAGATGATAATGAATGATTTAGCCCAATATCAATATTGATGTATTGCCTAGCTCTAGACTAAAGGCCCAGTTCAACCTTAACACAGAAACAAACCTGAAGATCTGAAAGGTAATTTAATTAATAAACTTGTTCGCGCCATTTAATGTAATAAGACAAGACACTCTTAGTCCTGATGCCAACATTATTTGACCTAGCTAAATTGTTCTACCACAAAGTGGAGAACAACATCATTAGAACTGCAAACAATAAGTATTGCAGAACAAAGAAAGGCTAAATAAAAAACATTTTCATTTATTTGTCTTTGTGTTTAACCTTCAGTTTTCCAGAGAGTATAAGTAATGAAAGAAATTCAACACCAAGATACACAGGTGCAATGTTTACAATATAACCAGGGACCCCTCTAGGAAAGAAGGTATATGAAAGCAAGCCACCATGAAGCACTGTCATTAACCGGCACGGCCAGCGACATAAATCTCCCAGCATTCAGTTTGTGCTGCAGCTCTGCTACCTGTGTCCTAGAGCGAGCTGCGGCGGCTGTGATGGAGAGCAAAACGACAGGCCCTCAGATACCCCGCTGATCTGAGCTCTGCTACAGAGGGATACCAAGAGGTGACAGCCGCCGCCGGAGGAGAAACAAGTTAACATCAAACTAAGCGACTGTCTTCGGCTGCCGGCTGTACGGCTGCCTGTGACTCACAGCCTCAGAGATACACTGGATCACATTCCTCTGGGCGTCATTCTTTAAACCAGCCTCTCCTCGTGCAACTCCGATTCAATTCAATTAAGCCTTTGTCACAGCGAGTTATCTCCAGTTATAAAGCAAAAAAATGCTGGGACAAGTAAAGGGCACAAAGTAGACCACACATTTTTCTACTCCAAACTTTTCTATTATGGCTTGGGTGTACAGAATCTAACTTAACTGATGTCCAACAAATGCTGCTGTATGTGTATGTGTGTGTGTGTGTGGTGTGTGTGTGTGTGTGTGTGTGTGTGTTTAACACTCCATGACTTCCTGTCTTCCACAGTGTGTGTGTCAGGTTACATCTTGCTGTCAGGTAGCTCTCTCTGCATGGGTTAAAAGAGCAGGAGACATTTGCATGTGAATGGGAATAGTGTGCCGCCTAGGCAAGGACAAGTGCTTTCTGCCTGTTCATAGAAAAGGGTAACCCTGTGCATGTTATGCCTCTATAGTGGAAAATACTATCTTTTGTTAACAACAGAATAGTACGTTTTCCACATTTATGCATTTTCTACGCTTTTAGTGAAGAAAGGACCTCCAGATTGTTGGCAAAGAGAGAGTAAGGTTGTGGAAAGGACCATGTGTATAGCAGCACTATAGAGGTCTTAGTACTCTTTGTCCTGTATCTGTATTAACTGTATCTTAGTTCCCAAATAAATCCCATAAGGTTTGACCATCATTCAGTAATATGACGTTCAAGTTGAATTAGCAAGGTAAGAACATTTTAAAAACAGCATTGATTGTTTGATTATGGTCTTTGATTATGTAAATACTGCAGTTTACTGTGAAGCCTATCCTGAATGTGTGGTGGTGGTTTAAAGAGGCACAATTACCCTTTTGGGGGGGGTTTCCCCTTTCCTGTGTTGTGTTATATACGTTTTTAGGCAGGTCAATGGTCGGCAAATGCTAAAATCCCAGACATATTTAAATATAAACCAAGTAAGCGGAGATGCAAGGAAAGGTAAAGAAAATAGCATGTTAATATTATTTGTATGTAAGATATTTTGAATAAAGGTTAGGAGTATTAAAAATAACAAATAATGTATTAATTGCTCAAAAGCCGGTATGTGCTGAGGGCTTCTAGAGGTGGCGGGATAGTAAAATGTGTTAGACTGGAGCCACACGAGAACGGTAACGCAAACGAACCGAATTCGAGGCAGAGTTTCCGTTAAAAAAAATTCCGCCGGTCAACATGTCCGTTAAAGTTTCAATCTTCTGGAAATCTTTGTTATCTATTGAGCTTTAAAACAAATTGATAACGACTCTATATAATAATATAAGAATAGAAAAACGGAGCCTCTCTTATCCTCCCCCTCTTCTGACAGCCCAGCAGCTGATCGCTGAGCAGGAGAGGTGGGGAGAGACGGGGCTATTGCGTCATCGTTATCAGGAAATGATCGTATAGGGCGTAGACACAGAATCGTTTGTCCCCCACAGCGTTTCGTCTGCAGATCTACCCACCTTGGGACCCGTTATCGTTATCTGCTTTTCCATGTCGTCCTCGTGTGGCCGAACCGTCTATATCAGGGGTGCCCACACTTTTTTGGCTGGTGAGCTACTGAAATGACCAGCTCACCGAGGTCTACCAACCAAAAATAAAATCCCAAATTGCAAGGGTTGCTGAATAACACGTTTTATTTATACATGGGATAACTACAATAGGGCTGCAACAAACGACTCATTTGATAATCGATTAATCTATCGATTAATGAAACGCACAATTTCTCAAACGCTCTTATTTAGCCGTCAACTTTTAGATTTAGCTTGAGGTTGTTTTAGGCATGTGGAAACTAGCAATGAAGACAATAAAGATGAATACTTGATTCAAAAATACATATATTATTAAATTAACTTAACAAATTGTGAACAAAATTAACATTGCTTTTTATTTAAATTAAATAAATAATATTTCACATTAAAAGAAACAACAATGTATTGTAACAAATCGTATTAAATAATCTGATGACAGAACTTACAGAATAGCTGAAACTTTAACAAAATAAAGAGTAACTCTGTTACCTCCTTTATTTTTGGTTGGTAGACCTCGGTGAGCTGATCATTAACCCATATGTGTATAATGTAGTTAACTCCGTGTGTTGCTGCTAGCATACAATACCTGACGTGGAAACTTACTCATGGATGGAGCTACAGAGCTGCTAGAAAGACAGTCGAACCCGGTGCATTTCTCCGTCTGAATGTGGTGCACTTTTGCTAAATGTTTAGACAAATTGCTCGTGTTACCGCCCTTACATGCTAAACACTCTTGGCAACGAGCATTGTCCACCTCAAGACGTGTAACATTTAACAACACCTTGGAGCGCTTCTCTCCGCCATCTCCTCCGTGTGTTGCTGCATGTAGCAGCTGCATGTGTGTAAACTGCCCCGCCCCCTCGCACAAAGACGGGGGAGAGAGATACATAAGACTGCGAGATAATGTTTCTGTAGCAATAATACATGACCTTTCTCTTTCTCAACTCGCTTCTCGGAGGGAAGTCGCTATATGCCTTGTGAACACTCCGATAATGCCTCTCCACGTTACCTTTCTTGGGCAGAGCGACGCTTGCTTTACAAATAAGGCAAATAACCTTTGAATGTGAATGTTTTCCCGGCACTTGACTGATTTTGTATCGCTTTGCATTCTGGGTTAACAAACTGGAAAGCGATAGGTCGCTTTTTCTGTCAATCAAGTAAACTCCTGAATTAAGTGGCAGGGAGGCCAAGGGAGGAGGGATCAAAACCTGTTTTGTCTATTGTAACGGAGCCGGATTTTTTTTTTTATGAATGACTCGCGATTTACCAGCATTGCCCCCGCGGTCGCCGTACTGGGCACCTCTGGTCTATATGATAGAGAACTGTAGCGGATACGACCGTTATCGTTCTCGTGTGGCTGCAGCCTTAGTATTTGTTTAGTGTAAAGCTGAAGAAGTTTGGTGTGTTTCTCTTCCAGTGATAAATTGTTGGTACATAGTTTTGGCATTGCAGAAGTACATGTTAAAGCATTTGTTTAACCTCGGAAAAACTACAAAATTCATACAGAAGCTCCATTCAGTTTCAAAGCTGTTTTTCTGGAATCTCTGCCTCCGAAAGCAGTATACAGCGGACAGAGAGATTGGATTTAAACCCACCGTGTTAGA
Organism: Gymnodraco acuticeps; assembly: GCF_902827175.1. Taxonomy (NCBI): domain Eukaryota; kingdom Metazoa; phylum Chordata; class Actinopteri; order Perciformes; family Bathydraconidae; genus Gymnodraco; species Gymnodraco acuticeps. Next base: position 1,030,781 of record NW_022989778.1, read on the forward strand.
AACGCAGTATGTGCTGTGGGCTTTTAACTGTGTACACTAACACACACACACACACACACACACACACACAGATCCACTCAGCTCGGATATAGTGCCGTGATGGAAGAGGTATTTTGCCTTGGCTTAGCAGTGAAGAAAAACATGTCCTTGTTTTAAATTTCCGCTTCACACCCTTAATCGTAAAGCATTCCTTTTTCCCTCGCTGCACACCTCAGATAGACATTCTCGCTGTAACCACACTAAACAAAGTTGCTGTGTGTCCATATGTATGTATGTGTGTGTGCTGAAAAAGGGGGTCTGCGGTAATATGTGTGAAACTCTCTGCACACACTCACCCAAACCTCCTGCAACTCGCCCACGTTCTCAGCTAACACTTCTGCCTTTGCTCAATGTCCTGCCAACTTAAACCAACACACACACATCAACAGACTCAGGCATCTGACAGCTGATCGATGTTGCCAATAATGAAAAGACCAGACCGTGAACTATTATTTTACTTCTGTTGGGAGAGAAAGGACGCAAGCCATGTCTTACTTAAGTGTTTCATAAGTTTCAAATATATCCATCTATCTATTGATGGAGTAGTTATCTTTGATGCTACTTCAATGCTCTGTTGGTGGTAAAATTAAATACACGTGCAATGACTGATGTTGTTGTCCTCTTGGGTTCAGCAGAAACAACCCCTAAACACTGACATATTGTCACTTTGTCAGGTTTATATGAAGTTGTTTTTGCAAACAGTTGTCTAAACATCCAGCAGACATAGGCATTTATTTGAAATTGTACAATATTTACTCTCATTTGATCTCTTTTTTGTGAAATATATGTCTGTTCAGCAGCTAAATGTTCTAGTTTGTGAACCATCTAGGCTTGTTGGTGCAAAGCTTACGGTATATTGTGGGGTTTTTATATGGGATTTCTGTCTGAAAAAGCTGCTTACTGCGGACCAAAACAACAATATGAGTGTGCTTAAATGGTCAAATGTAAGCCATATCACCAAAACAATGAGCTATTAGATTAAAACGCTCTGTAGTAGGATAATAATCTGTGTCTTTGTCATTAAATCAAGCTTACACAGTCATCTGATCTGGATAGTATTACAAAATATATAGATTATAACCACATGTTCCAGAAACACACTGTGTATTGTCTGCCTGTAAATATCAACTGTATAATATTGTCTCACAAATCCCGACAACATTTTTCCAACTATATGCAGAGTGTGTGTCCAGATGGGACATTATTGCCCCCCTCCTCTGCATTCACAAGGACACTGTGGGAGAAAGAGAGGAACCGACTGCATGCTAATCACTTCCTAATCAGCTTCTGTGATTGGCTGCCTCGCTAATGAAATAATGGCGACTCATTTGCATCATAAAATAATTAGAAGGACTTGATAAAAGCTCAAGGGCAGAGAGAGGCGCGCCACACACACACACACACACACACACAGTGACACAGGACAGTCTTCTCTAAAATATTGTTGAATGGCATCAGACACAACATCTGCCACCGTCACTCAGACTCATTCTGTGATGATTTGCATTGACCTCCACCTCCAGGAAAGGAAAGTGCTTTGGCTCAAACTGTTACATGGATGCGGACAACCCTCATGGGGGGGCACCGGGTAAAGAAAAAGGAGACAGCGTAATTCCAAGATTATTAGTTGGCAACGCGGCAGGAATGCATAACAAAAGCTAGTTTGATTAGCTTTCCTTTCCTCCCATGTGATCCAACAGATGTGCAGAATAGACGGTATTAAATCAGATCTAACAGCTATAGTCTGCTCAGATAGAAATCCCTGGGAAATGCTTAAATTAAATGAAGGTCTGAGGTGCTTTTTTTTCTGTTCAGGAAATCTGTTACGACAAAGACAATTATTTGAGTGAGAGATGGCTGATTATTGAATGTAAGAATGCTATGTCAATACTTGTGGCCTTGTGCAAAACACTTATGGCGCATTTCCACTGCAGGGCCTCGTACGGTATAGTTAGGCCTTGGTAGGCCAGGCTCACTTTATGCTGCGTTTCCATTACAGTTTAGTAGCTGGGGCAGTAACTATAGTAACGCACTGTAGGCAGAGCCGTGACGTCATCTTCAATGCGAACCACAGAAAACCAACATCAGCCGTTAGCTGTTAGCACTCAGAGCTCACAGCTCCTCATACTGTTCAGAAACTAGACAAAAGTTAAACAAGTACAAACCACAGACTGTCTGTGTCATGGCGAATACAGTCGCTGGTTTATTTATGTCTGTATGTGGCTCAGTGGATAGTGTGCTAGGGTTCGAATCAGCAAGAGTCCCACTGCAGTCAGCATGTCGTTGTGTTCCTGGGCAAGACACTTCACCCCAAATTGCTCCAGTGCGGATTGTCCACAGTACTGAATGTATGTAAGTTGCTTTGGATAAAAGCGTCTAACAAATGACATGTAATGTAATGTATAGGCCATTTATGTGAGTGTGGACGGTCGGAGCATATATAACGTTAGCTTAATCTCCATTCAGAAAACACGCATTTTAAAAAGGTGTTTCGCCTGCCGTTTGTCTGCAGACTTGTCAAAGCATTAATTCATGGTTTTTACTAACCGGTATCAGTATGTTGTTACTTCGGCATAATTTTGAGACGTGTATTACAATTTAATCACGGTAAAATATGTTCATTTTGTTGTAGTTGTAGCCCCCTTGCCAGCGATTCTCTCTCTAGTTTAGCATACTCAGCCTGGTGGTTGGCCCGGAAAGAACCTGGATTTTGGAGAGCCAGAAAAACTGTGAAACAGTACCCGTTAGCCGGAACTACCCCTAGTGGAAACGCAACAAAAAACGGGCCGGGTTTGGCACGGCACGCTTATACTGTGCTATGCGCTGCGGTGGAAATGCACCATTAGAGTATATTTCTTATGACATTGGGGAATCATGTCAGTGCGGTGCGGCCTTGGTGTTGTTCAATAACTCAAAATAAACAACTTTTCCCTCAGCTGTTACAAATGCTTTTATACTACAAACTGGCACTGCTTGCACAATAGTGCATATTTAGAGTCTACAATGCCATTGAATATCGCTCTACACTGCCATTACCATAAAATCAGTTTTTGTTAAACTCACATCTGCCATTAAACTGCATAATATATAAATTCAGCCTCTGAATGGATCCATAGTGATTTGATGCAAGGAGAGATGTAGTATATAAGACTTTATATTCTGTCAAAATTGACTGTTTTATTTATGAAATAACACATTCATGTAAGGAATCTGCAGGGTTTCCCACACAGACTATACTTGGGCGGGCCGCCCAGGTATATTAACGGCCGCCCAAGTATATTTCGCGACCCATTTAGGTTTTTAATTTTTTTTTAATTATTCGTCCACGCCATCTGCGATCGATTAACTTGTAGACAATGATCCCTCGCTCCCTTGCTCTGATCTCGCCTCCTTCTGGCCTGTTAAGTGGCCTGCCTCACACAGGGTGACTGGCTGTCCACATGATGTGGCCTGCCGACATGGCCACTGTCATACAGATCATAAATCAAAGCCCTTGATTGGTCTCTGTGTGTCATTCAAGCTCGGGATAACCTCAGCTCAGGTGAGGTAAAGCACTCTGAGTGTTTAGATAGTTAACTTAGTCTAAGTTCTCAGTGGGTCTCAAATGGTGTGGTCACCATTTATGTAAACACATATTTCCATTTGAGAGGGTAGTGATTGGTCTAATGGATAGTGAGGTGGGCTGAAGATCGGAAGGCTGTGAGTTCAAATCCCGCCAGGAACACCACCACTAGTGTGCCCTTGAGTATGGCACTTAGCCCTTAGTTACTCCAGGGAGAATGTCCCTGTAATCGGTCATTATAAGTCGCTTTGGATAAAAGCGTCAGCTAAATGAAATGTAATGTGATTAGTAAAATATGCATGAATAAATAAATAAAAAGTTAACTAGGTGAAAAAAGGCAAGATACACTTTTAAAACTTGTTGAGAGAAAACTAGTCTTTGCTGCTGCCTCAAAGAGGAGCAGGGGGGAGAGGAGGGAGACAGGAGAGGCTGATTCAGGAGCACAGACACACTCACAACTATAAATGAACCAAAAATAAATTAACAAGTTTCAGTGTTTTTTTCATATTGGAAATGGTATGTTATTGGTTATGGCCTTGATTTTATGATTATTGAAATGTATACAGTTCTGTTTAATATAGGTGTTTCCATAGATCTAGTCTCTTTATTTTCCCCTCAAAATGCACCAGATTGATGCATCTAACTCAAAAAAAAAAAAAAAATCTTACCGGGGGGCATGCCCCTGGACCCCCCTAGAGGATTTGAGGTCCACCCCCACTAAAAATCACATGGATAGGTTCCTAAATACATTAATAAATACATTTATTTTTTAAAATAGTAACCATTTCCATATGTTCATGTGTGGGTAGTAGATACTATAGGGCTATCATTATGGACCCTGCCTGTACCTGTACCTGTTCGCTCTGCCATCGCGTGAAGGGTCTGCTAACAAGCGACCAACAGAAAGGTTAATGCTGTTGCACGTCACCTCAACCCCCCCCCCCGCTACCACCACCCCCCAAAGTATATTTCAGATCTGTGGGAAACACTGGCAGTTTATGGGCCAGCACCAGAGGCGTTCCCATACACACAGGCGTTGGAGCTGTTCTTCATGAAATCCCAGAAGGATGAAGTGCTCTGACAACCAGCGCCATCTTTGCGCAAAACGATTATACCGGAATGAAAAGTCAATAAATAAACATGTTGTTAAAACTTTCGCGCACCCCCTCCCCCGCCTGCTGCCACCACCCGCCCAAGTATATTTCATATCTGTGGGAAACACTGATCTGTATATTAAATGGGGGATTTGTAAAGGGTTGGTTCTGCTATAAGGTGTTTCTTTTGTTGATAAATGTTTATAATTCAATATTTAGTTAAACTACACTTATTTGATGTATGCTAGAAATTAAAAGATGATTGCTTTCAGGCATCGCATTTCCCGACAGTAAGGTCACAGAGTTCTGAAAGCATGATGTGCAGATATGTGGAATATAAAATATATGCAAGGACGTTGACGCAGGATCATATCAGCATAACGTTTACGATATCAGAGTCTGCATATTCAAGGAAATTACTTTTTGGAATCAACAGCACTTTCTTCTATCTACCCGTCCATGTTCACTGTAAATCATTTTAAGCTGGTACCATTTTAAATCCTAAATTCTTCAACAACTGCCTTACTAATGTGAGGTGACTACACTTTGGTTAAATCATTATTTAGGAGTGAATTTAAAAGTGGCCTGTTATGCTGTATTTGGTGCCTGTACTGTCAAATACATGCTTTTATGTTAAAAAAGTGAAAAATATATATTTAGTTAGCAATCAAATATAAAGCTGATTGCACTAAAGTACAGTTTTACACTATTTGATGACCGTTAAAACGCCACGTCATGGCCCTGATCACAAGCAGAGGCCAAATCGGCTCAGGTATCTGAAGTAGCATGTACACTATCTCGAAAAAAGACATCTTCTCTCTAAAGTACGTACAGTACATACTCTCTGTGACTGTGACTGTGTCTAGTATTTATCAGCAGAGCTCTGTTTCAGTCTGCAGGCTGCAGAGATATTATCACCACAGAGCAGATAAGAGAGGATGAGTGAAAGAGGAACAAATGGACAGGGAGAGGAAAGAGACAAGCAGAAAATGAAATGTGGAAATTAATTGTTTGGGAGATCAATCTAAGCCTGTTGGTTACGTTTTGATATTGCTGTAAACATGCAGAACAGCTTTTGTATCCGTTTCCTTCCCTGTCTCTGGGTGTTTCTCAATGTCGAGGACGCTTCCTTGGTAGGACAAGTCCCTCAGAGTCAGGTCCTTCAGAAGCGATGCAAGAATCCTTCCTAGCCTCGGAAAACGAAGAATGGTGGAACAGGCTAACAGGTAGGGCTGCTCAATTAATCGTATTTTAATCGCAATTACGATTTTGGCTTGCAACGATTATGAAAACAACATAATCGAAATAAAACGATTATTTACTTAAAGTTAAAGTTCAGGGTAATCAACTGTTAAAAGCATACTGTTCACATATTTTTTTTTTCAATAAATGGATAATCGTTTCTAATAATCGTGATATCAATTATTGACCCAAATAATCGAGATTATGATTTTTGCCATAATCGAGCAGCCCTACTAGCAGGTGTGCCGGTGTGCGTCATATGCGAGGCCCCACCTTGAATGGAGCGCGATTTCCGCCAAAGATTTGGAAATTGGTCCGTGCGCAAAGCATTGTGGGGATTTTAAGACCGCAGAGTCTACACATGTGCAGCCTCGAAATTTCCCGCAACGAAGTACGCCAGCCTCGGTAGAATTCCAAGTATCCTGGACATTGGAGCAGTCCTTCGGCGGCACTCGATGATGTAGCGGGAAGGCGTGTGGTACAGTGGGTTGTGCGTTGGAGTTCGGATCAGGGGAGCACAGGTTCAAACCCCACTGCAGTCAGCATGTCGTTGTGTCCCTGAGACACTTCACCCCAAAGTGCTCCTGTGGGGATTGGCCACATTATTGAGTATGTAAGTCGCTTTGGATAAAAGCGTCTAACAAGTGACATGTAATGTAATGTAATGTAATGTAGTATCCTTGAAATAGTGGCTCTGGAGCAGCCTTCCTAGACATTGAGAAACACCCCCTAACAGTTGTTAATAATAAGTTAAAGGAGTCAGTTATAGAACATGAAGCAAGGAGAAGTGAGGAGAAGAGAATACGAGGGGAAGATGAAGGAGACCCGAAAAGAGAAGAGAACAGAAGAGGGAATTGAAGTAGGAGGGAATGAGGGGCTCCATTTTGCAAACGGAAATCATTTCCAAGCACAATAATTACATTTACGTCATTAAATTCCAATTCCAACCACGAGTAATACTGTTTCCGTCCAAATCATTAAACATTTTTGTCAGAGTCCAGTTAATAATTATGTCTGTGACCCGGATTTCTAATCATTCATGGCTTTGTGGGACGGGTCTAGATTTTGGAAGAAACGCATGAAAACAGCTTAAAACGGAGAAGAAGAAAAAAAGAAAGAGGAGACAAATTCATGAGGAAATGATGACATAGTATAACCTTATATTATTATACGCTGTCCCTTTATAAGGCACCCTTGAAAGTGGCCTGTATTATGTTTTTCTACACTATGTTTTCCTGTGTGTTTGTTGTTGCTTTAAATGAGTGTGTGTTTTGCCCTGACCACCTCAAGGACACTAATAAAGTTGTACCCTATCATTTACTTTCACTGTGTCGCCTCTACTTTTTTGTTCTCTCCCTCCTTCTATGAGAATAGGTGAAATTAGCCTGCAATGATACAAGGTGACATCAGAGAGGCACACACACACACACACACACACACACACACACACACACACACACACACACACAAACCTTCACTCGTCACGCTTCAGTGGCCTTTGCAGCGCAGCGCAACGCCATCAAAGCCAAGACCCGTATACACACACCTCGCCTGTTAAACATACACACTGGCATGCGCAATCACACACCCAAATACACCCAAATACATCTAAATACACACACACACACGTGCACGTACACACACTCAGAGAGGTAGTTTAATTGGAAGTGCTGAAGGCTGAAGAATTTCTCCTTCATCTCACAATGCTGTAATTGAATCTGAGACGTGTGTGTGTCTCTGTGTGTGTGTGTGTGTGTGTGTGTGTGTGTGTGTGTGTGTGTGTGTGTGTTGTGTGTGTGTGTGTGTGTGTGTGTGTGTGTGTGTGTGTGTTCAGCTGATTCAGGAGTTTCCATTGACAGTAACAGTAAAACAGAAATGTGTGTTTTTCCTTCAGTGAGGAGCCTTTCTGTCCTTCCATCCCTGACTATCTTCTCCCCCTCACCCCGCTCCGCTCCGCTCCGCTCCGCTCCTCTCCTCTCCTCTCCTCTCCTCTCCTCTCCTCTCCTGGGGTTAATGCCGCTTTTCAATTCAAATTCAAACTCAAGCAGTTTTCAAGCACCGCATTATTTTTCAACAAACTGATGATTTGGTCGTATAGCCGCTCTCTGTGAAAGACAGCGCTGACCTCCATCGTTGCATGTTGGCATTTTATCCGGCAGACAGACATGAATATTTTTAACAATGAAAACTGACTGATTCTGTAAAAGGCTTTTAGCAACAAACAGCACACTCACTGTATTTTTGAGGGGCTTTCTTTGTTCAAATGTGACTTTTTCTGCTGAATGAGGCTCTCATCGCTGCGTTGTAAGACAAAGGGAGTTGAATGAAGTACCTGCGAACACATCTCTGCTTGGACAACCGCAAACAAAAAGCATCATGAGCAGACAATGAGGCGTGAACGACTTACTAATGACCTGCCATCAGGGTATCACTGTCACACAATACAAAAGCAGCAGGAAGTGAGCTGCGAGGAACCGTCTTTTGATAAAACTGCGCCATTTATATGTTTTGAGTGTGGCCGCATTGTCATTAAGCCTGCATTCACGCCAAATCAAGCGGTGCGGGGATTAGCACGGAGCTGCGCAGAGGTGTGGGGGTGTCACTTTAAACGACCTGTTTGAATGACACTCCATTGATTGACCCATTTCATTTGAATGGCCCATTAATTGCAGGTTACATGATTGGACGCCGCCGCATGACGTTGGGTTGTGTATCTCCAGAAGTTGACTCTGAATGCACTTTTTTGCAGGTTACATTCCCGGCATGCCTTTCAGTCCTGACTATCCACATCGAAATGAATAGGAAGACAGTTTTTTGTTGCATGTTGGTATTAATGCCACCGTAGAGGTTTTTTAAGGACATCTTTCAAGGGCAATACATGTACAGTATATCGGGGACTTTATTTGAACTTTCTGAACATTGAGTGTCTCATCTTCATTTGCAAATGTGAACCCTGTTTTTATTGCAATAAAACTTAAAAGACTCTTTGAATTTATGTTTTATATTCTTAAAAAGGGTTAGGATCATTTCCACCACAATATGTAGTTTACAGCGATCGACTAAGAGAGAATAATAGCAATATCTTTTTTGTTGCAACAACTAATTTGTGTGTTCTTGCTTGCAATTGAAAACATCTAAATGCTAGGCAACTGATTTTCTGTTGGTTGACAATCATGTAAATCAGAAAATTAGACTAACTTCCGCATTAATACTGCACTTTGAAGCTCTAAATTCCTCATGTTGGTGGCATAATTAAACAAACCTAAATGAAATGTTGACAGTCAACATGACACCTTCCCGATCACACCTCCACGGGAACATCTCCTTCCTCCATTTCCTTCTTTATTTCTTTCTTTGTCCAAATAATCAGAATAATGTGTGTGTAAAGGTGTGTGTGTTTCATGAGATAGCTGTTAGCGCAGTTAGCAGGGGTCAAAACCTTTCATAGACGCTATCTTTATGACATTCACCCCTCTCCCGCGTCTTCTCTCTCCCCCTCTTACGCTCCGAGTCTATCTCCCCATCGTTAATCTCTGTTACTATTCAAATGCTGACATTTAAAGCAACTTCACATGCACACTGTCTCAGGCACTGGCTGGCAGATAAGGCGAGGAGGAGAGAGGACAGGACAGGAGAGGAGGGGATGATAGAGAGACTGGTCGTTCACAGAGAAACATTAAGAAATCCTCCTCCCCTCTCCTTCCCCCTCCGTCTCTCACTGTCTGTGAATGTGTTCACCCGTTAGCCCCATAGGGAGTCAGATTTCACTCTTTCTTAGGAAATCTGAACCATCCCCTCCTCTTTTTCTGTGTGTTTGTTCACCCATTGTCACCACACCTAGGGCTGCTCGATTATGGCAAAAATCATAATCTCGATTATTTGGGTCAATAATTGTAATTGCGATTATTAAATGTGATTATTCATTGGCTTTGAAAACATCCATTTATTGGAGAGAAAAAAATGTGAACAGTATGTTTTTAACAGTTGATTACCCTGAACTTTAAGTATAATTCAACTGAAAACCCCCAAAAAAAAAAAAATAAAAATAAAAATAAAAAATAATAGTAAAAAAATAATAGTTTTATTTTGATTACGTTGTTTTCGTAATCGTTGCATGCCATAATCGTAATCGCGATTAAAATACAATTAATTGAGCAGCCCTAACTACACCCACTTCTCTGTTTACTGTCCACCCCTTTGTTTCTGTCAGTGTTCGGGTTGAAGTACAGTTTGGTACCGTAAGGCTCCCGTTTTACTATTCACTATAAAAACCTGCTTTGACCCTCTCAGCTTTTTGTAAAACAAACCTTTTCTGGGGAACTGAAGGAGACACAACCGTTTTATGATCTGGCAATTAAATCTTTAGATGACTCTAGACATTGGTATCTTATAACGTCACAGAAACCAAACCATAAACTATCGACACGATCAGATCCCATGTCCGTGTGTCACTCTGAATGAGTCAGAGGGGAGTGATTATTCACTCAGCCCGGCTAAAAACTGAGAGCACAGCTGGTTCTTTTAAGTAAAACTCCCCGAACAACAAGTCTCAACTGGCTGCTTCCCTCCACCCTTCAACGCACACTTGACCTAAAAAATGCTGACTCTCTACAGATACTGAGCCTGTGTAAACTTTAACCAAATTATGACTGAAAGAGGGAAAAATCCAGGAAGTGATTAATGTATTATTGCTGGTGTTTTTCCCGAAAAACTTCATGCGAGTGATCTGAAGAGATGAATAACACTTCCAGGTTTGACTGCACACACACACACTGGGAATGAGGCTATTTGGATAAGTCCTATTGAGTTATACAAGAAAGTGCCTGGACTGTGAACAAATCAATACTGGACAGATTGAGGTCGAAATGATTGCTAGTAGTTGGTGCGGTGCATTTGGGTGGAGCAGCGAGCCCAACGCCTGTATGTACCCACATGTAACCGGAGCCAAAAAGCTTCTTTACACAGTCAAACTAAACCATTCATCATGTTCTCCTGATAACTAACTGATAAATTACCAGGAGAATACAATCAAATAATGCGTAATCCATTGTGGAGGATTTGAACGGGCCAATAACAGAGCAGACAGAAGGCAGTTTGTTTCTGAGCCAATCGGGGCACAGCTGAGGTTTTGGACTGGAAAGCAGGTCTGGTGTGGACGAGATAAGAGCAGAACAAACACACACACATTAGACACCAACCCCCACAGTCAAACAGTCAAACACACGCACATACACACACACACACACACACACACACACACACACACACACACACACACACACACACACACACACACACACACACACACACACACAAGGTAAGTAAAGCCAGATGGAGAAGAGAAGGGGGAAATGGACTGAAAACAAAAGAGAAAATGAAAGGCAAAGGACAGAAGAGGAGGAAACTGCAGTGCAAGTTTATAATAAAGAAAATCCCACCCAAGAGCTATAAGCAGGTTAAATCTGAAGTCAGCAGAGAGGCGACTGACACACTGAACTGCCTGGACCACTTCTCCAATTTTGTCCAGTTCAAAAAAGCTTGCTGACTGATTTACTCACTGACCGACTGGCGGCTCGGATTTAGTCTATCCTAGCGTTTGTGCAGCAGTAGCACTTCTGTTGTTCAGCCTGTCAGACAAAAAGCAGTTCTCCACACGGACACACAAAGAACAACCTGAAACAGCACTAATACTGCAGAGAGCGCCGACAGAGAGAGAAAAAAGACAAACAAATAAACACACGTTTAAAAAAAAGCCTCCAAACTTCAAAGAAGAAAGAAGCACCTAAAATAACAATTGGAAAATGTTCGTGGGACTTCTGAAACCAATAAAAATCAAATGTGGAAAAAACAATCTCAAATACAAAAAGATAATGTCAAAGAGGTTCTTTTATCTGTCGTGGTGACACAGTTCTGTCGAACAACAAAAGATACCTAACGATAGCGTTTACCGTACTGGAGGAAGTTTACTTTTCTCTGCCAGCACGGAAAATGAGCACATTACACAGCGGTGGAAACCACAGAGACCCAAACAACGGGAGTAACACACGTGTGGGAATGACACGCGAGCAGCAAGACATCTACCAAAGACTGTCTGCAGAGCTAAACATAAATTACACATTTCTGTTGGCCTGTCAGGATGGTGGCTGTGCTGAAGGTTACAACCATGTCTGCAACCATAACAGGTACTAGCGGTATGTGCTAGTGCTAGTACTGTGGGTAGAAATGTAAACCAACATCAAATAATATTTACAGCTATGTTTGCACTGCAGTCACTTCCAAAGGCAGGTGTGTACTCTGTAGGAATTCTGTTTAATGCAACCTGGTTTTGGCCATCATTCCTATCAGAGATAATAATAACATCCTATTAATTGCTGACATCTAAGACGTCAACATAGCTTCAAAGATCTCCCGCATTACTCAACTTATTTGGAACTCACAGGTATCGTAAATGTTTAACCAAAACCGTTTTTATATCAACGTGTACGGTCTGCTCTTTAAAACCAAGCCTTGTTCTGAGTTACAATTATAATTTGTTATTGAAATTGACCAACTGCCCTTTCCATAGTTGTGCACGTTTCTGCAGATTAGATGGCGACTGTACATCTAAAAGGTCCTTACACACCAATCTGACACAAAAGAACACGTCCCGACGGACCCGCCTGTTGTGTCGCCTCACGTCTTCTGCGTCTTGGCCAACAGTCGTACTGTCTGGAACACACCGCAAAGACTTCAGCCGACGGCCAAGAAGCACGTACAAACTGTGCATGCGTGAGTGGCAATAACTCTCCTTACCAGCAGGAGGCGGTAGTGTGTATTCGTCATTCAAAAGAGGCAACAACCGGAAGACAGACTGCGTGATACACCGAGAGAAGAAGAACAGACTGCGTGATAACCGAGAGAAGAAGAACAGACTGCGTGATAACCGAGAGAAGAAGAACAGACTGCGTGATAACCGAGAGAAGAAGAACAGACTGCGTGATAACCGAGAGAAGAAGAACAGACTGCGTGATAACCGAGAGAAGAAGAACAGACTGCGTGATCTAAACAAACAACAAATAGTGAGTGCGTTCCATTTTCGCTCTACAGCGAGAAGCTCACGGAGCTTTCCCGAACCTGAGTCGAGAGCTGGAGTTCAATTAAATCTCAGATTTGCCTTCTTCATCGTTTGTTTGGGTCCCTCACTTCCGTTTCGCTTCTCATGCACTGATTCGCTAGCTGAACAGCCAATCAGAGTGATTTCTTTAGCCGACGGCCTTTTACCGACAGCGGAAGGTGTCGGCACGACCAAAAAGACACGACGGGGCGGGACACACCAATCTGAGTAGGGCGACAGGATGCTCATCGACGGCCAGACATCTATCGACGCCGAACATCGGCTTGGTGTGTAAGGACCTTAATGGCTTCGTTTTTGGGCCTCTTTTGACTTTGTAGTAGCAATGCTGCTGTGTTCCCAAATGTCTGAGAATGTTTTACGATGTGCTCGTTCGTTAAGCTTTATTTATTCAGGAAGTCTCCTTAAAATCACAATCCGTTTTGCAAGAAAGACATGACACATTAGGAACTGTATAGATCACAACCACACACCATCATTTAGAGCAGGTCAAAGTCAAAGCTTTTTAGGAATGTGTGTCTCTGACTTTCTGCAGTTCACTCGAGGTGCAACCCTGACCGCAAGTTGTTTTTTAACATCTATTTTTCAAAGCAAACAAAAGAGAAACTGCAGGAATGTGAACACAACAACTCTGTTACTTTCTCCTCTGCCTGGTTCCCCTCCCTTCATCACAATCACACACACATACACACACATGCCTGGAGAGAACATATACTGCAGCGTGTGCATGAATGTGAGTGTGTACGTTGTCACCTTCAGCTGTAAAATGTGGTCAAACGTCACTTACGGGCTGGAAAAAGAGAGACAGAAAGAGAGGGAGGCAGTGACAGAGAGGGAGAGAGGGAAAGGAGGGCAGAATAAGTGCTACAGAGACCCCCCCCCCTGCAGGTTCATGGCGTGTGTGTGCATGCGTGTGTGAGTGTGTGTTAAATGAGTTCTGGGAGTTGTCGTCTCTTTACGATAGCTGTAACTGGCCCGAGGACAGCTGTTATTACACTTTACAACAGGGAAATGGTGTGTGTGTGTGTGTGTGTGTGTGTGTGTGTGAGAGTGTGTATGCGAGGTTTTTAGAGAAACATTATGGTCATGTACTTGTGTCCTTGAGTGAGTTCAATGATAAAGACATTTGGACAATACATGGGCTCATTTTTTAAAAACAAGCCATTTAAGAACATTATACTAAATCACTTTAATTCACCAAGTCTGGATATACAAACTCTTGTTTTTTTATGAGTGTGTGTTTGTGATTTGGAGCTAAGGAGTGGCTCATGGGAGAGAGGCAAGTCACCTATGGGGGAGGTGTCTTCCAATAGGTGTGTGTGTGTGTGTCTGTGAGTGTGTGTGTGTCCATTGTTAAATGACAAAGCGCTGAGCAGGAAATGAGTCGAACCGGTTCCTTACTCACATTCAGGTTACAGAGCACTGCCTCAAGCTTACTTACACACACACATATACACACACACACACACACACACACACACACACACACACACACACACACACACACACACATATACACACACACACACACACACACACACACAAATGCACAATTACACTATTAGACACCAGACACTATTGTTAAATGTGTCTCTTTTCTTTGTTTCCTTATCTCTGTCTGCACATATTGAGGTCAATAGACGAATAAAAGGGCTAGTTTGAGGCTTAATGGCCAGAATCAGGAGCAAAGGGTTGCTGGTTTAAATCCCTGCACATACACAGACACACGTAGAAACACACAATAACCGCACACAATAACCAGTGGCTATTCTTTCCGTTTTTGAGTACAGAGCATTTGTCAGGGCTGTTGAGTGAACACCATGAACTCTGGGTCACTGAAACCCTGTCAGCCTTTCTGTATGAAACACTTTCAGGCCCTGGATGTCAGAGCAGAAACCAGCAGGACTTTTTCCAGTTGACAAAAGAAGAAAATGATTGTCCAAGCTCAGAGAAAATCTTTGATACATCCATTAAAAACAACACAGTGTTATTTTCCTGACCGACTCAACTGCTAGGTGCTACATTTTGTCAGTAAAATGTCAACAATAAATGTCCAAGGTGACTTTAAAAGTCTTGTTTTGTCTTACCAAAGTTCAAAAGACAACATTCTTAAGTTTACAGAGCATGAAGCAGCAAATCCTCATATTGGAGAAGCTGCAACTGCAAGAGTTTTGGAGCTTTTTTTAGGACACTTCTTGGCAAACTCTTCTGATAATCCACAGCACTATTGGGACTGCCTGGGCTTCTCTAACAGAAGATTTGCAGACGGAAAAAAGGATATTCGTGCTCAGTTAGTAGATGTACTTGTAGCTTGTCAGTGCTGCACTGATATCAGCGTCCCTTTTACTCTAACTGACAGCAAACACTGTCTCCTGTAAGCAGAACATGTTCCCTGACCTTGACAGAAAGCCAGACCATTGATTTGGGGACAGCCGAGCAAGAATGATTCTCTGCCAGCTTTCTGGTAATGCTAATGAAGGATGTCAGAAGTACAAAGACTTTTTTTTTTTACTTGGCAAAACATGTCAAAGATACAAGGATTCTTGCTGGCCTTGACAACAATAAATATAACGTTACAACATGTCATGCGTGCACTGTGAAGTGTGAGAAAACTGAATGCAATTGAAATGTGATGGTCACCGCAGAACTCAGTTTAAATAGATACACAAATGATAAGAAAAGGCAAGATAAAGACAGTGTTTCTTCAAGGATGTGGGCCATGCTGCTGACCATGAAATGTCCATTTCATGGGGAGGGCGTGTGCACATTTTGAGGAGGCTGTGGCCTACTGCTCCAGGGCATCAGACCCTGTTTCATCAGGCGTGGCCTCACACTAAGACGCCTTTAATGTCAGTGTCATGGGAGGAGATACGGACGAGGGCATCGCTGAAGCATTCACACCCATTCAGTGACCTCAGACACAGACATGAAGAAGTGCACATGCTGCACAAAGCCAGAGCTACAAGTCAGTAGACAATGCAATAAAGCCTACTGCAAAGTTCAAATCACAGGATGCAACATATGTGTCTCAAAACTATGATTATTTTAATATTTTTTTTAAAGAAATGTAGAATAATCAGATCATGAATCCATCTATTATCACAACGGGGGAGGAACAATTGAATGTAATACTTTCGTTATTCACCCTTGTGGTTACATCTGCTTCTGCACGCGCCCCTCTAGAGGGATCAGAGGTCAGGATCACATGCAGAACCAGATGCCTGCAGCTTGTGCACAATAACTATTTTACATAGAGACGCTTCAAGGACTACATGTCACTGCACACTGTACAGTATATTGGATTATAGCGGACTTTATCAATCTCTTTCCAAGGTCCAGAATAAACTTCAAATGTTTTCTCCATCTCTGTTTCTAGGCTACAAAGTTGACTTGTTGTACCACATTATCTCTCGCATCATGTGGTAGATGCTTACAAAAGCCCTGGATAGGCATACTGGGCTTTGGTCATCATACATTGGATACTTCTCCAGCCTCAACCTGTCTTTATTTGTGGCTACGTCTGGTTTGTTATCTGCACATTGGTTGACGACATCATGTTTCATTCATGTTCATTTCCTGATTGGTTGAGTGGTTGGAAAGAAGTCTGATGACGTGGAAAGAAATCCTCACCTAAGCGGTGCCAGATGACTTACATGGAGAAAGCTCTGTGTTGCATTATGTCCCTTGTTTGTATTGCTTAATGTTGTCCAACAAATAAATAAGATATTTGATCAAAAAGGATTTACATTAGTTGGAACAAAGTATCTGACTTTGTGAGTGTTGCCCCACATTTTTATAAACGTTCCCACAGTATTGTCTTTCCTATCCTCTGTCCTCCTTTTGTTTTATATACATGCACACACACTTTGCTCCCATTGAGGCACGTACGCCACAATGTGTGCCAAGTCATTAACGCTGTTTGTGTTGGTTCTTTGAACAGTTTGAAACCTTGATAATGGAAAACAAGTACAGACTGGCCCATCTATCTGTCCGTGTCCATCTTTCTACCCTCCCCTCCTCCTCTTGATAACTCATCCCTCCTACCATGACCACTAAACACACACACTCTATCTCTTTCCTTCTCCTCCTCCTCCATCCATGTCAGTGCCATCGCTCACGGCAGCCATGCAGAAAATGCTGGTTCCTCTCTGGTTTGTCGCACAAGGAAACCATTGGTGGTTATACAACAACCCAAACAATCCCCGCTCTGTTTGGTTGTTGACTTGTGTCTGGGCCGAACACACACACACACACACACACACACACATATAGAAACTAACACCGTCACTGTCTCTTTCTTTAAAGCAGCACACAGGCAAATCCAGAGCGCAGTCTTTTTCTTGCTCACTTTAATGTAAGTAATCAAAGTGGACAAGGGGCTTTGTAATGGTGAGAGAGTGAGGCAGAGCGAGGGATCGTCTCCTTTAACTGTTCACTCCTCTCTGCCTCCTGTCCTGCAGGCGGAGGGGGGGGGAAGGGAGGGAGAAGTGGACGAGGAAAGGAGACAGGGAAACTGATAGTGACCCAGGCAGAGGACGTGATAAGAGAGAAGATCAAACCAGTTTCCCACGTTAGCAGCATGAGCCCATTCTGTCCCTGCAACAATGCTTTTGTTTCCTTTTAGACTAAGCACATGTCCTCCTAATGCACAGTGTGGACCATTTACTGAGCATTTACTGCATAAACCCCATGAGATGGACTGTAATGTTCTCAAATTGCTGCACGACATTACAGCAAAAAGCTAGCATCTATGTTCTTTGATTTGCAACAATCTACATCCATCAGTAAAACACACAGAGGCATCGGTAAAAACTTCTTTCATAATAACAGATGCAATTTCAGAAAACACACACACACACACACACACTGCACAGAACATTCTGGACTGCATAGTGTTTCTGGCAGGTGAGCTGAACCGATCTGGCTGCTGCTTTTTGGACGGCACCTCTGAAGCTTCGATGGGAAGAGATGCAACGGGAAAATGTATACGAGTGTGTGTGAGGGTTTGTGTGTTATTATGCCATGCCCACAGGAGTAGAAGTCCATACAATCAGGCCTAGAAATGTGCGTTTCCACATAACTTGCATTTGTGTGTGTGTGTCAGTGTGTGTCTCTCTGTGTGTTTGATGTTATGCCAAGGGCGTTGTATAAAATCCACTCAAACAAACAACTTGAAGAGTAAAAAACAGCTTCCTTGGACCGAATTTGTAGCCGTGGGCAATGTGGAGTGTGTGTGTGTGTGTATGTGTGTGTGTGTTGGCCTGAGGCAGTGTGCGTGTATACGTGTGTGTGGAGTGGATAGCTTCATGCCTGGACGGACATGAAAGGTGGAAAAAGAGATAGAGGATGCCCACACACTCACACTGTCACACACACACACACACACACACACACACACACACACACACACACACACACACACACACATTGCAAACAGGAAAAGCCTTTTGCCATAGTCTTCATGTATGGATGCGTGAACAAACAGACAATTGAATGCACCCATCTCCTTGCTGTTTGAACCCAGAAGACACACACACACACACGCACACACACACACACACACACACACACACACACACACACACACACACACACACACACACACACACACACACACACACACACACACACACACACACACACACACACACACACACACACACACACACACACACACACACACACACACACACACACACACACACACACACACACACACAACACACACACACACACACACACACACACACACACACACACACACATGCTCCCTGTGAGGAGTGAGGCAGAGAGTTCTTCTATAGTCGAGGGAGGTGAGCGGAGAGGAATATTATTTTACCCCTCAGGGTTTAATTTATTGTATTGCTGGGAGACTTTAACCACAAATAGAAATGTTTTTATTAACCTAATTCTTTATAAATAATATTTAGGCCAGAAAAGGGTTATGTGTGTGATGTTATTCATGATCTTAACACATTGTTCTATGTGTATTTATTTAGTTTAAGTTCAAAGAACAGAAACGATATGCCAAGACTACAAGTCAATAATGTGTGCACTGTGTAATTTAAAAAGTCATCCTGCAGCTCATGAATATGAATCATTCTCAATGTATTTGTAGAACATTATTTTTACATTTTCTTAAGCTAAGAGTTTGAGAATAATTGGGGAAAATGTCAAAATAATCATCAGAACAAATCTCTGCGCACTCTGTGGCGAATTGTTACATTTGCCTTGTTTGAATTAGACTATAAAATGTGCCTCCTTCCAGATAAGCAAAGTGGGACAAATCAACAGCTTAAACATCTGACAAGGGTTTGTATATTTGTGGTAATCTGCAAGGATGCTGAGTTGAGTGTAGTTGACTCTCTACTGTCAGCAGACTCCAAAATGATAAGAAGGGTTAACTTTGCATTTGAAGTAGGACTAGCTAGTTAGCAGCAGCCAGATGGTGGAAGTGTCCTCACACTGATCTGTAGAATATGAAACGGGTAAATCGGTCTGTAACAGCAGAAGGTCT
The DNA here is from genome assembly GCF_902827175.1 of Gymnodraco acuticeps. Taxonomy (NCBI): domain Eukaryota; kingdom Metazoa; phylum Chordata; class Actinopteri; order Perciformes; family Bathydraconidae; genus Gymnodraco; species Gymnodraco acuticeps. The sequence continues at coordinate 1,050,346 of NW_022989778.1, forward strand.
GAATGGAGCACATTCCTTCAGCTGATTTCATTATAGATCAATCAGATTCATCTATGAAATCTCCTTCTTTCTGTCTGTTCCCTTTCTTCCTCTCCATGTGTTTCTGTTCCTCCGTTTCCAGCTCTCTCTCTCTCCCTTTTATTTTACAGCCTTCCCCTTTACTTTGAAACTCTGTCTTTCTCAATGTCTGTCATTGCTCTCGTTATCTGTGTGATATAATAAGTATGCACATAGATGAGTCAGGGGGAATAGAAGAAGAGAAGAGGGCGGAGGGATACAAAGAAATGGATGGTAGAGAGGGAGAACACGGGAGAAACAAGTGCTGTGTTAAAAAGCTGAGTCCACCGGAGCAGTCACAACAAATTCATCTCTCTCTCTCTTTTCTTTAGCTCTCGCTCGCCCTCTGATACAGGCTGGCCTCGGTAACACAATAAAGAACTTGGCTCAGCTCTGTTCCTCTGTATGCGTGTGTGTGTGTGTGTGTGTGTGTGTGTGTGTGTGTGTGTGTGTGTGTGTGTGTGTGTGTGTGTGTGTGTGTGTGTGTGTGTGTGTGTGTGTGTGTGTGTGTGTGTGTGTGTGTGTGTGTGGTAGACGACACCTCTTACTCCCTACTCTCTGTCTCATCATTGCAGCTGTTCCACAGAGGTGTGTTTCAATATATCACCCTGTCTCACACACACACACACACACACACGCACACACACACACACACACACACACACACACACACACACACACACACACACACACACACACACACACACACACACACTCGCAGTCCCTGCTTAATAAGCAGTATTCAGAGCTCCTGGGTTTATAGGAGCTGAAACTGCACTCCTGCACAAAACTACAGTCCTTCTCTCTTTCTTGTGGTACTTCTTCATTTGTTTTCCTTTATTCCCTTCCTTGCTTTTCTTTGTCTCTATTTCTTTGTTTCTTAAATATGTTGTCCCTTCTCGGCTGCTTTCCTTTAGTCCTTTAACTTTGCAGTGCGTGTCTCTTTCCTTATTCCCCGATTCATTTCTTTTATTGACCCTCAATCCAAGCTTTATCCTTCAGACAAACATTCAACTGGACACTAACCATGACTAGAGCTATGGACACTAAAACAGGATGTAGATGAATAAGATTAGAATAAGATCACCTTATTCATCCCTGAGGCGAAATTCAGTTCTTCAGTCTGCTATTATTTGACATTGTTATACACACATAGGCCCGACACACACACACACACACACACACATGCACATGCATCCACGTCACTATTATTTATGTATATGTACAATTTCCGCAAGTTTTTATATTGTCCTGTTCCTGTAAGCCAGTACAACAAAATGTCGTTTTAATAGTACACTCTGTGTATTGTTGAAATGACAATAAAGTATGTCTATGTCTATGCAGAGTGTTGTGGGTTCGGTGCCTTAGATCTCTACGTTTTAAGTGTACAAACACAAAACATCTCTTGATCTTCTAATAAAACAGCAAAACAGGGATACAATCCTTTTTGGCAATAGGTTGAACTATTTATTTAAAAAGGGGGAATTATGAACTGAGGGACTTGTATGAAATGTATCAAGACAAACTGTGATACTCTAATACTATATTGAAGAGTAAAACCAACACTGATGGACCATTTCACTGTTTATTTAGTTAACTACACAGTTCATGGTGACTATTCTTTCCCTTGCATTACAGTGAGGAATCTATAAGTTGACATGAACACAACAGAGAGAGAAAAGGCGGAGGAGGGAAGTGGACACCTGGAAGAGTCCTGAGGCTCTGCAGGGAGGAGGGGGGGGATGGCTCGAAGGGTGGGCAGTTTCTTTCAGCTGTTCCCTCATATGAGTGTGTATGCGCTGTTAAGTGTGTGTGTGTGCTCCATATGTGCATTAGTGCTTGAGGAGTTGAACAGGGGGTCATACCAGATGGACACACAGATTCCACCCACTGGCATCATGTGACCACAAATCAGCAGCTCTCCTGTTTGCATGCGACTCCACACACAGTGTTCTCACTTCCAAAGCTGCGAAATGTGAGCAGGAGATGATTTGGTGAGGGGGAAACTGAAGTGATATCATCTGTCAGTTTCTGCAGAATTCATTAAATGAGAATGTAACAAGGTTCTGTTACACTTCCTCTTTGGGAATGAAACCACTGTTGTTCTTCTGTGGCTCTGATTGACACAGTTAGTAACTGATTCACAGATCTTTTATTGTCATCTACCTGTAAATCCAAACAGCCTGTTCCTCCTCTGATGGGAAACACATGCTGTTATATCACCGGCTGGGAAGAGGCCAAAGGTGCCTACAAGTTGCAACCCATAAAAAGCAGTCATGGCTCGAGCTTAAGGACGTCCCGTCGTCCCGGGGCCGAAAACAATAGTGTCGGGGAGGATAAAAGAAAAATGTGGGATGAATTTGGGACGAGAGTTAAAATGAAAATACGCTGCTAACTCTACTACAAACGGCGATGAAAATGAAACCGACTGCACGTTTTGTGTAGCACACAGTTATTAAACCTCATTGTCAACATAAACACACACAACATTTAGAAACCCGCAAAATACACACACATGTAGCTACAGCTGTGCCCGCAAATTCCTGGCCCGCAAATTCGCGGGTCTAGCTATGTACTGAGTGTGTGTATTTCGCGGGTTGAGTGATGTACAATGGCATCCCG